>NC_082348.1:3611424-3753924 GCF_027477595.1 Haemorhous mexicanus | reverse complement strand
TGATTTAGACAGGTTGATGCTCCTTCCCATTTGCCCATAGGAAAGTCTATCTCTGTTGTTCTTCCTCCATTTAGACCAACAACACCCTTAGACTGAACTAACTGGTTTCCTCTGCCAAGAAAATAATGATACTGGTAAAAGTAATATTTAATTTTACAGCTTATTTGAGTTAATAATAGAGCACATCTTTCCTTAGATATTCTCAGGAGTTGCCAAATGTTTGGAAATAAACTTAGTGCAAAAGGACAGTGTTCACCTCATGTCTTACTGAGATACTGGAGTATAAAACCCCACATTATCTCTCTTCTTACAGCTTCATCTCCATTAAATACAATAATTGGAAAAGAGTTCAAAAAACTTTTCAATGTTGCTTTTACTAATGTGCTTCATTTCCCTTCTTCTTTGGACGATTATGCCCAGAATAGCTTACAAGATTAAGCTGAGGTAATATTAAAATATTTTTTACTCTAAATATTTCATGCTTGTCCTTTACTATTGTCACCACAGGACATGAGAATATGAAATTTAGCTCCACTCAGTAAAGCTTCTTTTAAAAGCCACAGGTCTCCTAATGACCACAAAATATTTATAAACTATTAAAGATATTTTAGCATTTTTAACAAGGGATATGGACGCATGGTATTTTTGTAATAACAGACCTTATAAACTTGCATTCCATTCAAATCTTGGAATTTACAGCCATTCCTATCATTAGGTTCCTGTCAAAAATAGGACTAGCATATTTATGTGTCTTCTGATCTAACAGACACCAACAAAGCACCATAAAACTCACCTCTCAGACATGCTCAAAAGATCTTTTAGCATTTGAGTTCAAAAAACCCAATCAGCTCCTCCTCCTTTGCACTGGGCACTCATGAAAGAGCTGCTTTCACCAAAAATGGCAGATTTACATTAGGAACTAGAAACAGGAAGGACCTTACAAGATCCTCTTCTACCTCCAACAGCTCTCCACCATGAAGGAGCTGTGTCTACTTTCCACCATTTTTGATGTGTTTTTCAGAGGAAAGCAAATTGATTTCCACAGAGAAGAGAAGCAGGAGGAAGGAGATAGAGAGGGGCAGAGATAGCGAGTGATGCAGCTGGACCTGACTCCAGCAAATGAGAATGGATTTGGGAATTGTGGATATGTTTTAGTGGAGAGCCAATGAAAGCTTGGAAGGTGAAGATCTTAAGGACAAGACCTGCACCCAGGCTAACCATGAGCCTCTGCATGCTCTAATATTTAATTACATGTCTATAACTGCAATTCCAGTCCCAGGTCTGGAATCAATGGACACGGGACCACAGAGCAGGGTCTGAGTCAAAGGGGAGCTCACCCAGTGACTGTGTCCTGCTGTGGAAGCCACCTCACCACAGGGCTGCAGAGCCCTCTGGCTTGGGTAGAGGCATTTCTTAAATCAACTGCACACTGTCTGTCCTGCCTGGATGAAAATCAGCATAATGATCCAGGCAGCTCCTCCAGCTGCCTCTTGACACACACAGCACAGAGAGTACTGACCTCTGAAGGGCTTTTCTGGGCTCTAAAGATTGTGTGTTCACACTCCTGGCTGTTTCTTGTGGAGCAGAATGGGTAAGGCCTTTGCAATGTGGTTAGACACGGGAGGACAGAGTCACACAGCGCCCAGATGCACTCTCGGCTGAACGTGAAGAAGGTTCCGCATTAGCACTGCCAGAGACAACTCCATCCATTCTTTGAGCCTGAAATCAAACATTGAGGTATCAAATACGCCAGCAGAGTTCACAGAACTGCTGATGCTTCAGCTGGAGCTTATTTTTCAGTGGGAGATAAAAGGTGATTCTCTGTGCTAGGGATCATCACAGGATAAATTTGTTGTAGCCGACTGCACTGATACAATAGCGCTGCCAATGCGTGGTGAAACTTAATCCCTCTGAAGACACACGAGCTTCTTTAAAGTTCCAAACCTATACCATTGAAAAACATCCTACTACTCTCTATTCAGGGGTGCTTTTCTCTCAGCTGCTCTTCTCATCCTTTTTGCTATTTGTATTTATTTAAATGGAGCCCCGATTAAACCAGACCTGTAAATAACTCACTGCTCTTGGTCATTCTCTATTTAACCACTGAAATTTTGCACAACCAGTTTTGATACACCCAGATATAAACCACTTTTCTTGTGATGATTCAGACAGCAGTTTTCATACACATTTGAAAACTCAGACACCATCTTGCTACAATGACAGAGTGGCATTCCACCTCCAAATGTAGCTCCAGAGGTAAATCACACATATAAGAAAATCCAAACAAATGCAGCAAACATCTCATGGAGGAACAGGAATGCTACAAAGAAAATAATCAAAAATCTCTAAAAGCAACATGTCCACACAGCTTATCTTTAAAACTCTACTCTGTAAAGAGTCAAAGTTTTCTTTTAAAAGTTAAAGGTGTACAGAAAATTTAAAAAAAAAAAAAACAACTGAGAGGATTTTTTTTTCTTTTTTACGATCTCCAATGTAGAGCATGCTTGGATCAAGCTTCTTCACATTAGAAATTCAGGTCTTGCCTGTCCTGGGAGGATGAATGGTGACTAGGGATCTGGAGTGAAATGACCACATTATCACAAGGAAAAAAAATGTGAAAAGTGAGTAACTGAGTGCAGAGCTGCTCTTTGGTGAGCTTTGCATTGGGTTTGCTTTATTAACCAGTGCTGATCTTGTTCAGCCAATAAATAAAAACAAGTCAGATGACCGATTTGCCTCTTTGCCTCAATACCCCTTACAGTCAAAGTGCAGAAGATGAAAATGAACTTGCTCTAACACACATTGGTCTTCCCTATGTGTGTTGGGTGCAAACAGCATAAACATTTTACAGTCCTCGAAATTAAAAAAAGCAGTGAAAATATCAAAAAGAAATGATTATCATAAAACAAAAACTTTTCTCCAAGTTTCCTTTATGCATCACAGGGCAACAGAAATCATAGACCTTGTGTGAAAAAAAAATGGAAAAAAAAATCACTTTTTTTTCTGCTGGCTCTTTTCAAGTCTCCTTTCACATTTGAGAATCCTCCTGTAAAGAGGATTTTTTGACTGTCTTAAAAGAGGACCCTCATTTACCTATTATTCAATACTGATTTAAATTACTAGGTTTCTTAAGTTTCTGACCTCCTGTATTTTATGATGTATTTAAAACACTTTGACTCTTATGAACCATTTAATTAACAAGATAATAACTGCACATTTGTCCTACTTGCCATTCACCAAAGTTAAGTTTCAACATTACTTCTGAAACTATCCTCCATGCCTGTCATTCACCAGCTTTTATTTCAAATTACAGAGGGCAAAAAATTGTCCTTGATTATTCCTATGATATTGATGACACCAACACATGGCACTGGAAAAACTGAGGAAGGAATTTGCCATTTTTTCAGTCTATGGATAGTGTTTCATGGCTGGAAGAAGAAATCAGATTCTCAGATGATATAAATTGCTACCACTGGCTTACAGGGAGCTGCAAATCTTTAGGTCAGATGAAAATCTGTTGCACAAACCATGGCTGCCCCAAGAAACCATTCAGAAACAATCTCTGTGCCTTCTGCACCCAAACACCACCCAGGGAACAGATCACAGTCGTGAGGAAACAAAGATCTCTGAGCTGCATAAAAAATAAAAAAATCTCTGTATTAGGCTCAGTATTATACTGTTATTTTGGTTACAAGATTTATGGCACGCTTTCTACCCAACTAAAGCAACTCACAAATGCTGCATCTACTTGGTAATTTGGCTTCATCAATAAAAGGGAGTCTCTGTCAGAATCAGATGCTTATTTTTCAGGATCAAGGAATCCATGTCATAACAGTGTTAAAAGTGTTAAAACACTTTCATGTGCTTAATGGACTCAACTCCACTTGTGCTGGAAATGGCCTTTAGGTCTGCATTATAAATGCCCCATTTTCTGGTTGTATTTTAAAAACTTTAAAAAATAAGTGTCTGCTGGACACAGCAGTGCCCATAACACAAACCTTTATTTGGAGAACACAACTGCCTTTCTGAGACTGACCTGAGCAGGGTCCTGGTGTAGGAGCACCAACATGGGTTGAAAAATGTCTCTCTGAGGTTGGGATTTGAACAGAAATTCAGGGTTCCTATGGAAGGCACAAAGTACAGGTGTTGCTGCCTTGTGAATTGATGCAAGAGAGGAATTAAGGGAATAACAGAGAGATTCCTTTCTTTTCAACCACTTTGCTGATAAACCTGCCTAAATAATCAACTTTGGTACTGTCTCAGACACTATGGCTCAATTCTTCTGAACTATCTCAACAGTCCATGCATTTGAGGAATTTGTCCCACGAACATCAGCCTCTAACAAAGGGAGGGAAAGGAAAAAATAAACTATAAGACTGTCTCAAAAATTCAGTCGTTGGCTTCGACTGACTGCCCCAGAAATAGGTTCCACTTGAAATGTGAAATCTTGATGGTTAGTAAATAAACTGAGCACACTGGGCTCCTACAAGCTCAAGAGTGTGTGCACACACAGGCATGCATGAGCACACACGTGGAAAGGACTTCTGCTCAATCCTTTGTAGGAAACCAGCAGATGACAAATACTTGTGAGCTACTTAGAAATGTGGTTTCATAGCTCAGTCCTCAGGGGCTTGAGAACTTCGCTCATCACGTCTCTGGGGCATTACACAGTAATCTCTGAAAAACTGCATGCTAGATTAGCTCTGAGGGTATTTCTGATGATTGAAGGCACTGAGGATCTTCACATTTACGTGGCTTGATGAAGACCAGCACCTCCCAGTCAGAAGTCCAGCACTCTGGGAGGGGTCAGGGACTTTAGAAAGCAGACAGCAGCAGTGTAAATCTGCCAGAATATCTCAAAGGCAGAAAAACCCACAACCACCTCTTTCCACAGGAACATTCAAACAGCTCTACTGATTCCACCACAAGGCAAGTTCTTACTTCCTACATCTCAGCTTTACATTGCTGCCTCATGCTGTATTTGCAGCACGTGCTACCATTAATAGTGGCAGTATGTAGGCAGCTCTGGGGACACATCCCCATGACATCCACAGTCCAGAGCCTTCAATTTCACTCAATTCCTCATTTATCCCCTCCCTCAGCCAGAAGAACTCTGCATGACCTGCAGCATCTCTGTATCCTCACTGCTGCCATGTTGTAAAGGTGGTGACTAAAGAGAGGTCACCACACAAACTCTGGTAGAGGAACAGCTGACCAGGAGGTAGATGCCAGAGATGTCACAGTGCTTTTATGGTTTCTCCAAGTAATACTACAAAATGCACAGCATTACACAGTTTAGGTGTATTAAACTAAAGGAACTGCTCCCTGCTGAAAAGTCCTGATAAATAATGTAACTTAGGATTACCTTTAGAATACCTTCCTAAGATCTAATCTAAATCTACCTCTTCATCTTAAGGCCATCTCCCCTCATAGGCATAACCAAGGCATAATTGTTGCACCATCATCCCACAGAAAAGTGACAATTCTATTTTGCTGGTAAAAGCTGTGATGACTATTATTCTAAAAGCTGTGCAATTTTACTATGAGACCATATCAATTAGAGGTGGAGTACATCAACTCTGCCTTCTAACCAGTGCAATAATCCACCCCAGGGGAGTTTACTATACACTTAATAGTAGATTTGCTCAATATTCTACAAATAGACACCAATACCTTCAGAAAAATTATGCTTTTCATCCTGTTTCTACTGACGTTTCTTCTGTCACATGCCACAGAAATATTTTGACAAATACAAGAATATTTTATAAAGATGCATAAAAGCAATGAACTACAAAACAGTCTTGTTTATGAGAACATCAACATATTATCCTCATTCTTTTGAATGAGAAAAAGCCACAGATCTGTCAGGTTAAGAACATTATCTTCACATTGACAGGAAAATAGATGTAGATGACTGAAAAATTATTTCCCCTATATTAAGAAATAAACCTCAGCACAGCAAAGTTCCTACAGAATAAAAAACCCTCGATGGCTATGAGAAGACAGGCAAAGAACAGAAGACTGATGATACAGCTGCCTGCTGCCCCAAAAATGAGTGAGCACCTAAAAACCTTCATGATTTATTATGAACATAGCTGGGGCTCTGAGAGAGCACTGAGACGTTACCTCCAGCCTGTCTCATTAACAGGTTAAATTCTGCTGTTAAAATTGTTTATGTGTTTCACCTCTTTCCAACCAGCTGAACAATGCCCTGTTAGAACACAGAATGAGAAGTGCATGGTTTCAAGGCTGGGACAATCCTTGGCGAGCACATTTAAACTTAACGTGAACCTGGGTGCAATTTAAAAGCCAGGGGAGGAGGTGACAATAGAAAGGTTGTTATGGGAAGCACAGGAACAGCACTGCTGAGAGAGGATACAACCCCACCTTTCCACTTAAGAATCAAATACAAAAGAACCATCAAAACTAACACGGGAAGAGCTGTGACAGCAAGCACTTCACATCACATTCCGTGGGCAGATGACACAAACCCCACACATGAAAAACACTAAAATACACAGGCAAGTTCAGTGAGATCAAACTTTTTTTTTCCACACTCTCTAAAGCCATTCTAACATTATTCTGAGCATTACACCATTCATGGTGACAGTGCTCATTGTGGTTTTTTGACACTGGAAGTTCCTTAAGAGGAGGTTCAAACACCATTTATCAGCAACATAGCCTAATGCTACATATATATATATATATATATATATACACACACACACACACACACACACACACATATATATATATAGTTTGTTCACTCCATCCTTCTGTACACACTGATATTCAAAGGTAAAAACTGTAAATAAATTTAGAGTGTTACACTGAATACCAGATTTCTGCACCTGGGTTTGATTCCTGACTGTCAGTGGTTGTACAAGGAAAATCATCTTCAAGTTTAATTGTCAGTGTATAGTCATATTAGTGACATTATCACTGAAATTAAGGATACCTGATTTTCAGAAACAAAATCATTTACTGGCAGATCTTCAGGCACGAAAGAAATCTAAATTTAAGCAACACACTGAATAACACTTCCAGTAATTATGTACATGGATCTGCCTGCAGATTCCCAGGTATCTCCTTATGCTGAATTTTCATTTAAAAATATTTCCAATATTTTCCTTTCCAGCAGCTTTGCTCACCCTTTAGTTACTGCCTAGCCTCAGGAGACTTCAGCAGGGTCAGACCAGTACCTCCATGTTCCCATGTGCAATGATTCCTGACATTTTAACGGATATTTACATCTGTATTAACTTTATACATTTAGAAATAAATAAAGTGCAGCTCCTCACTCCTCATACAGCTATATAAAAAGAATTGCAGAGCTGTTTTCATGGGTACACACTAAGTCTTAATAACTAAAATAACTAATTGTTCCAAATAATTTCTTCTGACATGCAGCAGTAGTACTTCTTGCAACCCACTTTATTCATCTGCAGTAATTCATCCCATTCAGAAGACCAGGATTTAAAAATAATATTTAAACAAGGTTGAGTATAACAACTAAAAGGTGCCCACAAGAGACGTATTTAAATGCCTGCTAAATATATTTACCAAAGTCAACAGCGAAGTTTTATTTGGCAATTCTGCATTTTAAAGCTATTGTCTCAATTAGGCCAAAAAGGAGGATACTGCTTATGACTGCAAGTCTCTGCCTGCATTCATTTATTGTTCAGTTCACAGTCTCTGAATACAACACAATCCTCCAACGGAGTCAGCTTTCATAATTCAGCAGTACAAAGTCTGCAAACACATGTAACCTAGATCCATATTTCACAGTGACAGCATATGATAGCAGAATGTGAAGTATTAATGCTAGTGTCACTACAGTCCTACACTCTACTGCACTTTAAGAGAAAGCAGCTGCTGAGATGAAATGTGTGCCAACTGTCTGAAGACAGAAACATAAGAAACATTCCTTCTGTTACAAAGGGAGAGACACACACAAACAGACTTTCCTTTAGACTCAACAAGCACAAAGTTTCTTACTTTTGCCTTTTACGTTTCTATTTCGGAACCGCTCGCGCGCTGCGAGAGAGACGTGCCTGGGTGGGAGTCCCAGCCTGGGCACAGAGCAGCTCCTGAGGCACTGCAGGCTTGGGTGAGGGTGATGCATCTGTACAGGAACTGCTGGAATGGCGACACCAATCTGGCACAATTCTCCAGAATCAGTTACAGAATCATGGAATCACTGATTCATTTAGGTCGGAAAAGCCCTCTGTGATCATTGAGTCCAACCATTCTCCCAGCAATGCCAAATCCTCACATGGCTTTTAAATCCCTCCAGGAATGAGGACTCCACCACTACCCTGGGCAGCCCATGCCAGAGCTGGACAGCCCTTTTGGTGAAGAATTTTTCCCTAATATCCAATCTAAACCTTTCCTGTTGCAACTTGATTCTGTTCCCTCTCATCCCGTCACTTATTACCTGAGGGAAGAGCCTGACCCCTGCCTGGCTTCACCCTCCTGTCAGGGAGTTGTAGAGGGTGATTAAGTCTCCCCTGAGCCTCCTTTCCTCCAGCAGCTCCATCAGCCACTCCTAATATAGCCAAAAAAAGCCAATTACCATCAAATTTTAGATGAGATATGAGATATAAACATCAAGAATGCTGGTTAGAGATGCTTTAGAACTTCCCAGGAATGCTACAGCAGCTTTTCAATAACCAAAGCAGTGAAAGAGTCTCCTGCCTGCAAACATCTTTGTCCTCACCCATCCTTGTGTTGTGCACCTGCTACTGAGACTTAATTGGACTAAGGGACATGCTACAGAACTGTAAATCGGATTAATAAGGTGTGTTTTTTAAATCTATTCTCAACATAGAGAACAGTGGAGAACTTGCTCTCCTTGATTTGTGTCTAGTCCTGGAGCAACACCACCAAGTGATCTCCCACACGGTGTATCACCACCTTTTACACCCAGTGCTACAATAAGAGTGTGACATAATCTGAAACGTTCGGCTGTAATTCACTTAAAAACTACTACAACCTCATTGACCTCCTTATCAAACAATTTATTGTGCATTTACAGACTGGACAATGAAATAGAAGAGGTAAGGTATTAATGGTGACACTATTTGGCAAGCTCATAGCACAGTTCATTCAAAAGGCAATTTTAAAATTGAATGAAGAGGTTTGACTAGGCAATAAAAACAGCCACAATGCCAGTGAACAGTACTTAGGAGGAAAGCCTCTAATTATCCTATTTATAAATCAACAGCAATTTTACTGATGACTTCTTCTCAAACTTGATTAAAATAACTTCAAAAAATTAAAAAATAATCAGATCATATTTATTTTATTAAATTATGATTTTAAAGCGTTATTGATTCCCTTCATAAATGAAAATGATAAAAAACTTGAGGACAAGAATGAGGCAACATTTTTTAAGAGAAACATTTGTACAACACTCTGCAACATAATTATAGTGCTGCCCTTGGGGAAGGGGATTTTATTTTATAATGAGAATGTTTACACTGTTATGGGGTTCAATCTATCTGGGAGGGAAGGTTAAACTTCTTTCCATTAAAGACAGGCTTATAATGAAAAGCTCTGAAAGGAGAATGGAGTCTAATATAGTAGATGTAATGGCCTATTAAATGATTCACACACACAAAATGAATCAAATTCATTGTATCTTACTGCTCTTTTATGACAAAATTGTTGAAAAAATAAAACTATTGTCAAGATAATTGCATATTACATATACTGTATTACTGTAACTACTATTCTTATTGGGTGACCCAGAGTCCACATTTTAGGGACGTTAATAGGACATTACATTTTAAATACTTTATAGTATTGGAATGTTGCACAGAAATCCCACTTTCACTCTGAAGGCAGAAATCAATTCAGACTTTAAGTCATGCTGCAATTCTGCATCATTCTTTTTCAATTAAGTTTTTGCATACATTCTTTATGATGTCATTTCTGCATTCCTGCAACAGATGTTTGTTTATATCCCAATTTACCCAAATGCTGCCGTACTAGTCCCTGAATGTAACCTCTACAACCAGCTTGTGTTTCCAAACACACAGCACAAGAAATTTTTCCTTAAACTTGTCCCCTCAATCTACTGCTAAAAATCACCATCTCTGAGCATCACACAATAATGGACCTTGGTCTTACAGGAGCTTGAATGCATCAAAAATACAAGAAGAAATTAAATAAAAAGTCATGGTACACCTCTAAAAAATAAAATTATATATAAGAAAGTCAAAAAGCAGTAAACATTTGGGATTTCCATGAAGGACTGAAAATTTTACATGAGATGTATAATACAATATTTTGGGCTACAACTAAGAGCTGTGCAATAATAATGACTGTTCATTAAGGAGCTGGTCTTGCAAACACACAGGCAGACTGACAAAATCTACATGACTGCAGCCAGTCACCCACAGAACTGTCCATATGTGCTCAGGCACACGAATATTAAACATCAGAAACCTTGGGTTATCTTTTTCTGATAAATGCTTCTAAAATACTGGCTGCATTATTTTCACACGTTGTAAAGTACCAGGATGTACCTGTATTATCATAATGCAAGTGAAAGCACAAATAATACAGGACTGAGAATATTTTGGGCACTTTTACCCAGTAAATAAAAACACAATCATCAGGGTCAGAGTGATTGCTGTTCCGGACTAATGGACAAAACTCGGGATATCATAGACAGTAAAAACTTCAAATTTTCAAAGTTTATAGAAGACTTTGCAGGTATCCCAAGACCTTAAAAATACCTCAGAATCTCAAATAATTTCAACTGAGTTGAATAAAAAATAAGCCAGAAAATGTCATCTGAAGGCATTTAGATTTCTCATGGGAGGACAATCCTGCAGAAGTAGATCCTTATATTTCAAGGAATAAAAGACTTCAGCATTTAAGCATCAGATGCTTAAGTTAAGCATTTGAAGGTTCACACACTTTTCTGAGCCTTTTCCAATATTAAGAATATTTGAACATGTTTGTTATTCTTTATGATATAGGGGAGAAGTTTATTTGCTTCTATCCAGCTTCACTGGAGAACTTGCTGAGTGGGGGTGAAAATTCCACCAGTTCTCATCTACAACTGGCTATGGAAACTTGCACATTTTAAACACTTCCTAGGCTAACCAAACTCTATGAATTTTTTTAATATCACTTAAAGCCAGACTAAAATCTATTTCACAGCACAAGACCATTTTTTTAAAGCTTTTAACATAAAAAATTGAGGCAAGAAAAAATATAATTCAAAAATATTTTAATTACAGGAAGGTAGGTGAAGATTTTCAGTTTTGTGTTCCTATTAACAGAATTCAAGGTAACATAAATAATCCAGATTTTACAATCTGAAGTGAGATTATTTCTCCTGCAGGACACATCCTCCTCCAGAAGGCAAGTCCCAGTTCCTAAGCACCATGCTTAAGGAAGCCAGCATAAGAATGTAAGAAATTAAACCAGAGTATTTTCAGAAAGAAAAGTGGTGGAATAAATAGCAATTGAGCAACCTGGTCCAGGGGCAGGTGTCCCTGCCCATGGTAGGGGGGATGAAATGAGATGATCTTTTAAGTGCCTTTCAACCCAAACCATTCTGTGATTCCATGAACTCCCCCTGCTTATAAAAGTAAGATACCTTGAGGAGAACAAGTTCTACCCATGAACAAGATTCTTTCCTATTAAAATTAACAAAGTAACCACCCACAGCTATGTGACACATAAAGAGATGGAGAAATTACCAATGTAAGAAGGTGGCAAAATATGAATCAAAAATGGCACAGGTTGTTGAGGCCAAAATTCAGTTCTTTTCCAAAGGTTCAGTCCGGACTGAAATGAGAAATCTGAAAGGTAGCTCAATAGACAGAGAATACGAAACAGAGAAATCAGCCCATTAAATAACTGGACTCCTAATTTACCATGGAGGAGCCACTCCAAGACAGTTTCTGGTGATGATCCATGTCAGACAAGGTAGACTGGCTTGGAAGGATGCTCTGAACAGTTTCACATTGCAAGACTAAAGGCCTCAGCTGCTCTTCTTGGAGTGAAATAATGCCAATAACACACATTATCCAGCAAATGCTTTTCAACTGAGGAACTCAGGACTAAGTGCATGTGGGATGAACACTCACTTAACAACCTCCAGCAGAGAAGGTTCATCAAATCAGCCACTTATTTTCTCCTTCTCCTCATATCTGCTTCCAAAAGCTTCCTCCTCTCTATATTACAACTGCACCCCTATTACTGCACTGGAATAACGCTGACACACCAAACTTGTTTATTGGTTGCCCACAGCCATGCAGGAAGATGAGCTGCACATCCTCCCGAGTTACTGTGCTTGAGTATCTCCACTTCCCCAACAACTGCTCTGTGGGTACTTTGATTTTCTACATGAACAGGGGCATCATGCCAATTCACAAAAGGTTAAAAGAGAGAAAAGTAAATACCAGAGCTTGGACCTCTGAAGACACTGAGGTGTTCAAGTCAAATTTCATATACCTAAACAAAGCATCTTCATCACTGTGAGGCATCCTCCTAGTTAGCATTCACTTTAGGAATTCCAAGTTAACAAATGCTCTCCATTTTTTCCTCAAGGAAAATCCATTTGTTTTCTTTATAGTAGGTCTTTTAAAAGGGAGTCATAACTGATGGATTACAACATGTTCCTACCTTTTCAATCTGAATTTCATAAGAATAAAATAAACCACAAATGAAAGTGCTTGTACCAGGCACGTTGAACCTTTCTTCTTCTATTAGCATATCAGTCTGCAATCATAACTAGATCAATAGCAAAGATATCTGCTTAAAAGAGCACCATGCTTTCTTTTGTCAGAAATTCATTACTTTTTATTAGGGTCATTGCTTGAAAACTTCAAAACACCATATGGACCTAATTGTGGTTTATTTTGGCAAAAAGGAAGACACTGTAGAACAATTGAGGCATTACATTCTACAATTCCATTACTTTCATCCCTCTCCGTTTTATTACTGTGTCATTAAAGGCAACTTGAGTGAGCGAAGAATTATAGTGTCATGTGTACGGGCTAGTAGATTAATAACAAAACACACTCAAGTTTAAAGGTATCTAACAGCTGTTTTCATTATTTTGTGTAAATACGCTTGAAGCATATCTATCTGATTAGTGGATAGAGTGCTCTTCTCTGTCACATGCCATGGGCACTGCTATGTGCAAGTAATCAAAGTGCTCAGAAAATGAGTTTACATTGTTCACTGCTGAAATACACAAATGTCAGAAAGTGACTGCGCATCAAAGCTTAGGCAAATCAGCTGCTGCAAACAAACAGACTCCAATGCACATCGCAGCTTTAAAGATTCCTCTGCAGCACAATGAGTGAACAGGACTTATTGCCAGCCCAAATGAAGTGATGCTCGTGGAATAATAAGTCACCAACGTATAGATGTGCTGGCAAGTCCAGCACTGGGTACCACTGAAATGAGCTCAGCTGCTTCCAGAACCAGAGATACAATGGTTTACTATCATAAATATGTTCTGATATTAAGCAACTTTATGGATCTCACACAAGGTCTCACTAGAAAACAAACAAACAAACAAAAAAAAAAAAACCAACTTTTTTTACTTTCTAATATTTCTACTTTTTTTTTTTTAATTTTTAATCGTGACTCTTTTACCAGGAACCCTGTCAGCTGATTCCTCCATTTATTGGCAACAAAAAGACAACAGTTAAGGCACACAAAAAGGGTCAAATCCTCTCTTTTCCATATATAGTCACATCACTCAAGATGGATAATTCAAACTCAGATGGCAGATAACACAAGTGAACTCTGAATCCAAGAGACGTGCGATGAAGTTTGAGAAAGGACAGATAAGATTTCAGTCACTGAAAGGAATTACTGCATAAAAAGCTCTTCTTTCTGTCCTCCATTTGCTTCTAGCACAGATTGAGGCAGTTTTAGTATTAAAACTCCTCTACATAAGGATGAAAGTGAAAGAGCCCTACAGACTCATCAAAACAAGAAAGTTAAAATAAACTCATTCTGACTCCAATGAGCTCAATGGAATAATTTTATCCAAATGCTTCAGTGAGCAAAAGTAAACTGAGGCAAAACAGAGAAGGATGCTTAGAGAGCCACAAGACTCAAACACTTTGCCTGACTGGTTTTAACTGAGGCACATCTCACCTAATGCTTTCCCAAATCCCTGTGGTTGTCAACCCTTTGGTACCACTTCTACTTATCTTCTGAGGGATGCCCAGGCTTCCAAAAAACAACATAATCTGTGAATTTGTTGACATCCCACCCCATTAAGAGTTCCAGACCAGGCTGGATGAGGCTTGGAGCAACCTGGTCTAGGGGAAGATGTTCCTGCCCATGGCAGGGGGTTGGAACCAGATGGTCTTTAAGGCCTCTGTCAACCCAAACCATTCCAGGATTTTATGATTCTAAGAGTGATGCCTTAAAAACTCCCTTGTTGCAAAGGCAAAGAAGAGGAGGGACAAAAAGCACTGGCCATGATGTGGTTTTCTTCAAAAGGACTAAAACGTCCAGATGAACCCAGTACAGTCAGACAAAAACATTCCCCTCACTCCTTTTCCCTTCCCACAATGGTCATTATGAATCCAACTAATAAAAATTCAGCCCATCCCAAACACAGTCAGAGGCTGGACAGATGAGCTGGATGTACCTTGCAGGACACTGCTCGTTGTGAAACACATGATTAATGATCTACAAGATCAATACTGTGCAGAACACAGAACAGGCTGGGCTGTTGTGTCTTGTACAGATGCTGAAAACTCAGGATCTCCTTCATGGACCAGTTCAGGTCTCAAAACTGAAGTCACAAAGTGACCAACTCATCGTCCATCTTTTTTCACCTTCATTTTGGGGATACCATCACAACAAACATCTGCAGCTCCCTGGCACTACTCCTATATTGTTTAACTAACCATTCTATGAATTTATCAAACTTGCATTTCAATAGTGTTTCAACATTCATTTCACAACTAAATGTGTCTCTGGAAAATAAAAATCAAACCAAGCAACCACCCTCCACACCCATTTTTTTACTTCCAGTCTCAGTCATTTAATAATGACCAATTTATACCTAGTGGATGTTGTAAGGATTATCCTGAAACTTAAATAATTCCTCCTCTTTCATGGCATTTATCCTCTGACTGTATTTATAAAGATTAACATATATCCCCTTCTCAACCTTTATTTTGCTAGGACAAGTGAACCATACTCTTTTAATCTGCTCTCATAATACAGATTCCCTAATCATCCTAGCAGCAATTCTCTACACCTGTTTCACAGTTTAAATTAATCTTTCTTGAGCACGGGTGACCAGAACAACATACTTTTTTTTTTTTCAGTGCTTTACACAGACAAATCAATCTGTACATTTAAAATATCTTTTCTATGGTGTATGAGATTCAGATACACTTTTTTAAAAAATTATACATATATATATATGGTATGGGGCAGCTATTTAGCTACACTAAATGTCAGCACATTTGTGCAAAACCTGCACAGCCACAAAGACTGGTCCACCTTTAGCACATCAAAGTGACCAAGGGAAGGAAGATCTGCCTGATTCTCTATTTAACACCTGTGAGAACCATCAGTTGCAGATGAAAAATGTTTAAGAGTTCAAAGGAGAACATGGCTATGAATAGCTTGGGGCTTTTTTGAGTGTCAAAGTCATAGAACTGACGATGTCATCTTGTTGCAGAACATTCATGATAAGTATTCTGCATTGAAGAGGGGAACATATCTAAAACCAAATCAATCCAGGAGAAATTAAATCTGAGGCTCTTCAACTGCTGCAGAACCAGCAGTAAGAGACCTGTGGCTTCCAGACAAAAAGAGCTGATAAGGAAGCACAAGTGGAAAGATGAGGGTTCTGGCTGTGAGACATCACACACCACTAACAGATGATCTAAAGTCTCTTCCAGCCCAAGGCTTTCCATGATTCTATGGAATCATTACTTCCATGGCTGGTTGGGCAGTAATGAAAATAGAGAGGATGTGGTCTGATGATGAGTCCAGTGTTTTGGGGGGAAAGAAATATATACAGCAGGTCACAGATGGACAAAGTCCAGCTTTTTGCAAGCCTTACCTGAGCACTGCTTAGGAGTCAACTTAAAGAAAAATGGCACCTTTTTATGAGGAATCCACTCTAATAGTTACCACAGATTGGATGATTCAACTTCATACCTAATTCCTTCTTCCTGGCTGTTGTTACTGCCTGTAACTTTGTTTGAAAATAATGAACTGAACGTAATGGTATCTTGTTTTATAATATCCAAAACTACTCTGCAGGAGAAAAGTATTTCTCAACAAAAAATGTCCCACTACTAAAAAAGGTAATCTAATCTAAGAGCTTTTTTTTCCTGTATACTTGAGGAAAACCTGGAGCTGCTGGCACAAGTCTAAAGGAAGCCACAAAGATGCCTCAAGGGCTGGAGCCCCTCTGCTATGCTATGGACAGACTGAAAAAGCTGGGAGTGTTCAGCCTTGGGAAGGGATGGATCCAAGGAGGATTTAGAGCCCCTTAAAGTGCTTAGAGGGGCTCCAAGAGAGCTGGAGAGGGACTTTGGACAAGGGCATGGAGTGAGAGGACAGGGAGAATGGCTTCCCACTGCCAGAGGGCAGGGATAGATGGGATATTGGGAAGGAATGCCTCCCTGTGAGGGTGGTGAGGCCCTGGCACAGAGTGCCCAGAGATGCTGTGGTTGCCCCTGGATCCCTGGCAGTGCCCAAAGCTGGGTTGGACAGGTCTTGGAGCACCCTGGGATACTGGAAGGTGTCCCTGCCATGGAAGGAGTAGAACAAGATGAGCTTTCAGGCTCCTTCCAACCCAAACCATTCTAAGGTAAGAGGCTGGGAAAACAGTCTTGGACTTGGATCTCCCACAGTTCTTCCACAAAGCATCCCTATGAGTTGGTGTTTGTAAGCCCAGGACTGATGAAGCCTCATTACCATTTAGAGATGCATCCTTTCCATAGTAAAGCAGAACAGCCTCCTACCTTAAAAGCACTTCTGGCACATTTACGTTGGAATTTTCATATCTTTAAATGTATGCTATCTGAATTATTTAAAGGGAAGAAGAGGAGGATTATTTCATCTGGGAGTCACAACTGAGCAGGGGGAATGTCCAAAATATAAAATATTAAGTAATTGCAAATGCAAAAAAAAAAAAAAAAAACCAAAAAAACACTCAAAAAAACAAACAAACAAAAAAAACCACAGGAAAAAACCGAAGTAGATTAAAACACTCCTTGAGCAACAAAGAAGTTATCTGTGATTTGGCAAAATTAAAAATCATTTAACTTCATCCCATTTGGTTAAGTATAAATAAAACATCAGCATTAAGTTGTTCTTACACATTACATAAAGGTCATCTCCATAGGACTGGAGAGCTATGCTCCAAGTTTCCTCTCCAATATGTGATTTTATGTATTCCATCCTGCAATTTTGTTCTCTTACTCTCTATAATTTCTATAGAACATCTTCATATCTTCCCCACTGACACTTCCATCTGACAGTACCTCTGACTGTAACTGGAATGGGTTGTCTGCAATCTTGCACACAACAGTGCCTGAAGCAGATCCAACACACATAAAGTTTCAGTCTCACATTTAATAACAATTTGCAAGGCAATCTATTTCACCACTCTTGTAAAAGGTGCTGTTTGTTTGGGTTTTGGTTGGTTTAGCTTTTTTCTCCCCAAACTAATGCTGCATTCAAGATGAAATGTGGCTTTTTCTAAAGGTACTGCCACTCCCCCACAACTAGGAACAGAGGTTCTTTCATCCTTTCAAAACTGATTTTTGACATTTTATATTCTTAGTGAAGAATCTCTAAAAACTCACATCTCCCTTCCTATTCTTTACATTTTCTGCAAAATTTTTAGCACAGTACCTGTTTCCTTTTATACTATATTGCAAGTACCCAGCATATTTAAACAATAAGGTTCTGTCACTGCCTCATGTAGCAACTAAGAAATAAGAAGCCCAACATGACTGCCTCCCTCTCTGTTACAATCCTGTAAGCATGAAATCCCTTTAAAGGAAAAAAAAAATCCACCTTCACTTCCATGCAATATTCATGAATTTTATAATAAAAAAATATGAAATTGTTCAAACGTTGAAGGGCAGTATTTTGAAATGCAAAATCCAGCAGGGACAGCCTTGTGTATAAAAACCATCTTTCACACATGCAAATGATTTACGTTCCTATGGATTGAAAGGGACCTGGACACAGCCAGACCACTCAATACCCAGAGTTAGTTTTGCACCACCTTTTCTACCCCTGTTAACATTGTATTCCCACCAAAAGCCCTCAGCTCCCCCCTGAGTGCAGGTAAAATGATGGCATTTAGTACTTTGCAGGATTCTACCACTAAGCAACAGCTTTTTTCCACTTTGAATAAAAGAAAAAAAAAAAAAACCACCAAACAAACCCACAGCTTTATTTTAAGTCTGCTGTGACAATTTTAACCAATTAAATTTAAATTTCACTGATTGTTATGACAACAATTTGATGCAAACTCTGAAAATATTTCATGTCTCAATCATCCTGAATGGGAATGATATTTAACTCAACCCCAGCATTCTGGAGAAAGATTTTGTTGTGAAAGGAGAAGAAAAGACACAGAGAAAGAATTGAGGTAGGAAGGTGAAGAAAACCCCACAAGGACTTGTGTTTATGATGCTTTAAAAAAGATAACATAAATTCATATTAAATAGATTAAAACTTCTGCTAGTGTGGAAACTAAAGTAATTTTTTTTTTAAATTCAGACTACATACAGCTGCTTGAGTGTATTCCAGATGGAATCCCAGAAGACTGAGGAGCACCATCCATACCAGTTGCTGATGAAGGTGTCATTTTCAACCCTTCTCCCATGACATCCTTCAACTCCAAATGCCCACATTTATTCCAGCAAGGTAGGCTATTCTCTTCCCAAGTTGCAGAGAAATTATTATGCATGGAAGTGCATAATAATCCAGTCCAGTCGTGACTCTACCACTGACTTCCCACATGAATATGCACGAATCAATTAAACCTCTGAATGCATCCATTTCCTCCTCGAGTAGTAATGATAATAATAATAATAGCTGCCCATTGTATAGGGCACTGCATGCAATATTTTTAATGCCTGCTAATGAAATGTGCTATTAATTATTAGGATGTGGTTTGTTTTTTGAAAGCCAAGCACCAGCACGTCTCAACTGTGTATTCAAAGTGACACAACTTGAATATTTCTGAAAAACTGCCTATGGGAAAGTATTGTGGAAAATCCTCCTTAAAAAGCAAATGGTATTTAACTCAGTATGAGAACTTGTAGCTCTCACCAGCTCTGCTGCAGACAAATTTGCAACTAAGGGGTTAATCAGATTAGATGGGAGTGGTTATAGGCTCAGTGCCACAGGTTTTGCCCTTTGTGGCTTCTCACATCCCAGACTTGGAAAATATGAGCTGTGATACTGAGAAAGGTAAGAAGCCAGCACAGCCCCATAGTGATAAATGAGTTTGCATCATCTGTCATTAGAACTTCCTGCCAACAGGGTCATTCCCTATTAAATTACCACTTGTCAATGTTTAAAATACTGATTGATAAATGACTGTGCCAAAACTGATAACACGACAGCTTTTATTTTCTAATATTCTTGGTTACCACATTCTGCTACTTCAAGATACAGATATAGTAGGGCTTTTTCCAAGTACTTTAGCAAAAGACAATTTAATCTAATACAAAACTAACAGGTACTGTATAACGATTGGTCCTGATATACATTACATACTATTCTTCTTGCCAAAATAAACCTACTGGTGATTTAGCGATATGGGTAGATCCAAGTTTCACATTTCATCAAATGCTAGTAATCTGTTTTATCAATATAAACTGCATTTTAATGAAAAAATTCTTTTCTTCAGTACACTTCACTTTTAATTCCCCAGAGTATGATAATTCGTTCACGCTGTAGAACAAGAATGTTTTACAAGACCTTAACTCTCCAGAGAAATTTCTCTGTAAATACAAAAAGCAAATTTTATGGGAATGTGTTGTATGCAACATGAGCAGTACCCAACATAATAAAAAAGTGGGTTGCACAGAGAATTCTGCTTAAGTATCCTTGTGAGCTATTGTGAGCCTAAATGGTTATTATGATAGCATTTAGAGGAATACCTATACGACAGATAAAAGAGAGTCAGTAAAACTATTTTTGTCCATGAATAGATAAAAAAGAAATTACTTTTTAGCAAGTTTTGCAGAATGAATACATCCCAGCAGACTCTTCAGCCAGGCCCTTCTCTGTGAGAGCATTCTCATTCTGATGCTGCTGGAGTGGCCTGGGGATAAACATATTCAGGATAAAACCAACATGTTCTGCCTGCAAGACAAGGCTGGGGTAACAGTTCTTCCATGATCCAGAGGGAGAATGGAAACTCCTACATCACCCAGGACAGCACAGGATGAGTGTGTGGAGGAAACACCACTGAAAATGCAGGTGTCCTTCACTGAACCACCTAGCCTTCACTGCAGGTGCAGCTACCTGAGTTAGCACTAATCCCAGAGGGGCAGGAGGAATCACTCCACTGCCAACAGCTCCACAATGGAAAAATTCCATTTTATGCCCCTTTTGAGCCCACACTGCACATTCTTCCTGACAGGGGCTGTGTCCCAGATCCTGAGAGCATCCCTCGTGCTCATTGTGTGACTCTCAGCGTGCCAGCACCGATCCTCAAACCCCGCTTGCGGCAGGTGACGAGGAAAGACATTCTGGGGAGCAATTTCCATCACCCAGCTCTTCAGCAGCAAGCCCCAAGGTAGGAGCAGTCTATTGGTACTTTCTAATTATGCTAATGACCCATAAACCATGGTGGCAGCAAGGCTGTGCCATTGGAGAGGGCACAGAGCACCACGGAGATGCCCGAGCCACCACCAAAGGCAGGAGGTACCCCCAGTACCAGAGTCACTGTCATTAGCACTCCACCTAAGCTAATACAAGCTATTTCACTGGAAGGCTAATTAGCCAAAAACTGCTCTTCTAAGCTATCTATGGCTTCCCACATGCAAGACAGTTCACTACAGCTCACATGGGTACCACAGCTGAGCAGCTTTCCCTGCAATGCAGACACGTCCCCAGTGCCCATGCATAGCTCTGGGCTCCTGTGAATTCAAGTCTCTCCTTGCTCATTGACATCTGCATTTTTCCAGTTAAGTTCAGCCCTGCAACCCTGATCCAAGTGATGCAATTTATTTATTTATTTTTTTTACTCCCCCAAAACAGGCTCCTCCAGACGTGTTGCAGCACAAGAGACATGGCCAGTGTCTTTTAAAAACTTCTGCTTTACTCAGGAACTCCCTTGACTGGCCCTAAAATACCCTCTGAATTGGCAAATTCTGCCTTGCTCACACTATAACTAAAAAAATGTAAGCCCAAATGGTTGGGAATGTCCTGTTAACTGTACTAAGTTTTAAAAGCAAATGAAGAAACAACTCTAAAATCTTTAATTCTACTTCAAAATGTGCAATGCAGATAATACAAGTTCCACTTAAAAAAAAACAAACAGTTTTTATTTTCTGCTGTAATCCTCATATTCTCATGTTTCTTTTATATCATTCCACCTCAGTCCAATGGGAATTTTGAGCTCTTAGGAACCTTACTTCATTCTTGCTTACAAAAACATCTTCCTTTCCTACCACAGTGTGATAACAATAAAGATATACTACAATCAGAGGAATAGTAATAATAACCAAAATCTAAATTGAAATTTTCATTGGAATGAATTCCAAGGAGTACCTAATCTGACCCTGCTTTGCAAACTGCCACTGACAATGTGGGCACAGATGGGATGAGAGAATTCCTATAAAATCACAGAATCATGGAATGATTTGGGCTGGAAGGGAGCTTAAAAATCATCTAGTTCTGCCACAGGCAGAGACACCTTCCTCTAGACCAGGATAATGGTCCAGTAGATATCCAAATACCAATAAAGACCTAGCAGAAGTTTTCCAGAGAGCTCTGCTGGCATGTAGAGAAGTACCAAAGATAACTCCAGTCAAAAGGGAATTTCTTCCCTGACTATCATTTTACAGTGCAAAAGTGGAAAAAGATGATATCAAAATAGACTCTATTGATCATACAGTGAAAAAAAAATGGATTTTATTTATGTTACAATAGAAAAGATACTAAAATGAAGTCAATGGCCAGGTAAGTGTGAATTACAATGTATTAAACTCTGTGCCATAAGCCCCCAGTCTGATACTCAGCACACGTGGCAGAGCAGCCGCTGCTCTCCATCCTTTGCAATACCAATGCACTGTGAAGGGACAGCCTGAACTCAGAGAGGTTTTTTGTCTCAAAGCTCAGAAATACTCTGATTATTTCCACATCATATACTTCACCAGAATGGACAAAGAGCAGAATTCAAGGCAGAAATCATATGGGGTGGGTATACATGGAGCAGCCTTGGCACCACAGGATATGATATGGAAGCCAGTATTGTCAGAACCAGAAAACAGGAGGATTAAGTCAGTAAATATCTTATTCTGTCAAATCCTCAAATCCTTTCATCTCTTCTCTTTGTCAGATAAGGACCACAGTCTGCTGGGTTATCTCTGGGAACACCAACACGGGTCCTAATGACAAACATTTATTTAAAAAAAGATTATTTATAAAAAAGCATCAACAACTGCCCCTCAGAAGTAGAAAAGCCCATTAGAGGCCCATTTGAAATATTTAAATGCACACTACAAATTATAGTGGTGCCTCTCAGAGTATCCACAAGTGTTTCCTAGGATATCCTTCATCATTATACCTCCCCTCTTAAGTGATCATTTACTATGCTGCTTGTGCTGTTTGTGGCCATCACCTACAGTAATTACATTAAAAGGTAGATATTTTACAGGATTAACTCCTGTGACGTGATCCTTCATTACACCGGTTTTGATCAAGGCTCAGATGTATTTTATTTTGCCCTACAACTGCAATATTAATCTAAAATAATCTTAAAAAGCTCCCCATCACACATGTGAGGATGATTTCTCAGATCACCTCTCTCTCCCCAATCCAAAGGTAGATTATGTTTCAGACAAGAACACACACTGAGACATTCACACGCAAAATTAAAGAGGTCAAAATAAAAAAAAATAAATAACCCACCCTGGTTATTTTGCCTTCAGAATTTTTAAATATTTTCCCAACATCTCAGCAAAATTATGCATTTTAAAAAGACTGCAGGCACTGAAATGATTGTCAGTCATGCAAATAATCACTTACTTACACTGTATGAGTTTGGTTTGGATAAAGCAAATTACCATTTGAAAATAACTTGAAAAACACTCTGGGCTAAGAGCTTGCTTTATAAATTTTAGCTTGGCCACAATTTTTCTTAACCTTTTTCTCCTCAATCTCCATTCAGTCAGTATACTGGTACAATCCAAATTTAAAAAACAGCTTTGAATTGCCACAGGTGCATTCAACTTTATGTAAAATATGTAAAGAAAAAGCAAATTTTGGCTGCAGCTGAAGGTCAAAACACAAAGAACCTCAGAGTCAGGCAGAAGCATCCTTTTCTTCAGATTTTTTCCTGTTGTCTTGATATTGGACTTTGTCTAAACACCTCAGATCTGATATTTAGAATTAGCTGTTGAATAAAATATATATTAGATATAATAGAGCTGCATTAATTTTTGTTTCTAATCACTCTGCTGTGAAAGTTTTACTGCCACGCAGTTGTTTATGAACATCTTAATCTTGCCCATCACTGCTAAAGATTTCTGATACAATCCCAAGTGCAGCAACCACAATAAAAAGGGAAAGGTGTCCTGCCCTGTGAGATGGGATTTAACATGAGAGCAGGACTCTAAAGGAGCACACAATGAGATGTGAGATCTTCCTGTTGTATCAGTTTAGGTAGCAGGCTCATGATTTTACCCACCTAATCACCCCCTGCTTTGGACAAACGAGCGCTGTGTGCATGATGACTTCAGCCTAATTTGTCAGATCTTGTCTGACCCCATCTGCCAGGGCTGACAAGTCCAAAAGAGCTGATGTAATACACGAGACAGGGTTATCATAACTTCATCTCCAAAACTAGGTCTGGGCCACATGATTCCTAAGGTATGCCAAAACCCCCAGAGCCTCTGGAACTGGCTCCACATCAAATATGCTGAGCACCCACAACATTCCCTGTGCTCAAAAGAATCCCTCTGGATTCTAAGAGGGAATAGCAGATCCTCAAAGATATACAGGTAGTGAACTATGCTGCCATCCAGGCAGCCAAGTCCCAGTGAGAAATACTGGAGCATTTTAACCCACTTGTCAAAGCCAAATGTCTAAAGACTTAACTTTAGACATTGATTTCTAAATGATTCACATCAGTATTTTAGAATAAAAAGTTTTCCAAGACACTGAAACTCAAACCTTGCAGTTTGAGTACATCAGCGAGTGCACGACCTCAGCTCCTGCACTAAAAATTTCTCCACCTCAAACTACCACACATGTATATTTAGCCTTTGAATAAGTACAGGCTGGTCAGGAACAAAGATCTCAAGAGTGGCCAGAACTTATTATCAGATCAAAAGGTGGGCTCTTGCAAAGTCATTGCAGTGCTTCCCATCCTTATTTCAGAAAAAAAACCGTACCCAGCATGGTGTTGGGGTTTAAGAGCATAATCAAATTGCAGAATCACACTCTATTTAGTGCTGGTCCCACTGAAGCAAAGTTCCTGTTCAGTGGGAGGAGAGTCCCTTATAACAGGAAAAACAATTGTGCCAGGTTTAATCAAAAGTGAAAAGGATCCTGTGAATGTTCCCTTTGAGCCACATAACCCACTGCTAATTCCAAGGCGGGCTCTGAAACGAGGGCAATAAAAAACGTCCTTCAGAGTAACCGAGGAGGGGCGAGGAGCAACTCCTGCTGCAGCAACTGCCAACATCTGCAGGGCTGCTCCCTGCCACAGGAATGCTGCTGCCCACCTGGAAAGACATTCAGAGAGGGAGGAAGGGATAAAACAGCTCCTTGGCTGCAGGCTTATCGCTTTCACTGTTTTCCAGCATTTCTGTCTCCTCCTTGACCTCCCCTGCACAAACATGCACAGAACCGAGGTGTTGGAACCCTGGTTAGTGAGGATTTTAGACTTTCTCTGCTAACAAACACTGGTCCCCAAGAAAACACTACATTTAACCTAAAACTGTAAAGAAAACTTCCAAAATTGAATTATAAAACTAAAATTATAAGTGTGTAATTTAAATTAAAATGTGTAATATCACATAGAAAATACTTAGAATTTAATGTTTTAAAATATATTAATATATTAATATAATATCATATTAATATAATTAATATATTAAATTTATTAATATTATCCCTTTCAATAATATATTATAATGCTATTATAATATTATTATATTATATTAGTATTATAATATATTATATTATAATAGTATTATATTATATTATATTAGTAATATATAATATACTATATTTAATATATATGTTACATATTAAATATATATTTATATATAATAAAAAACAAAATAAGTTTTAAAATAAAAACTAATCCTTCTTCACCTTCTTCTTCATAAAGATAAGTGATATTATATAATTTAATTTAAAAATCCACAAGGAGCTCATTATTAAGCTAAAAATAAAAATAATTTAAGTATCACTTCTTAATTAAACAATTTATCCTTAAAAAACCTTATAAGGAAAAAAATACAACTCCATTTTTAATTTATTAAAATAAAATACTATAAAACTCACAGTTTATAACACTTTAACATAAATAAAAGCTAAAAAACATCTAAATCCAAACAAAAAATATCATCTCACACATTTAATCCGAACCCTAACAAAAGAACCTCAAAAACTCATTGTCAAGGAGCAGGCAGCTCCTGGAAGGCTGAAACAAGTGGGAAATCACTGAAACAAGTGGGAAATCACTCATCCTGAACGATGCAAGTTTGCACGACAGGCACTGAGGACAGGCTTGGCTGCCTCAATAGCCTCTGATTATTGAAATACATTTATCAATTAGGGGGTTTTGCATATTATCAAACTCATTCATTAACGATGCTTTAGCTGATTAGTTAGAACGTCACCATAAATACAGAGTTTTGACAGGCTGGAGGCAATTTATGACGTGGAAAATGTACTGACCTGCTCACATCAGGAAACCTGACTGGAAAATAAAGAACTTGGCACTTCGGTCTGATTATTTTTTCCAAATCCTTAGGTCTGTGGTCAGGAATCAGCTTCATAAATTTTCCAATGGATTTAAGAAAGGATTCCATATTAAAAGCAGAGTTGAACACCACAACATCAGCAACCAAACTGTAAAAAGCAGTGAAGATTGATGAACATATTGCTGGCACAAAAGGAACAGGATTATTCTACAGGCAAAGGAAATAGGATACATATTCTCATAAACAAGCAAAAGGTGCAAGTGGATGCTAATTAAATTAGCCTTTTCATGTGAATTAGGGGTATCATAAGTACCTTAATCAGATATGTCTTAATTTCTCTCCATTCACCCTTTAAAAACATGTTTAACCTTTTTTAACTAATAATAAATTACTATTATTAATCTAAAGGAGCACATCCTATTCTAGCTGTGGAGTTTTGTTCATAAAGTGGTAAGTATAGTGTTACTATCATCATCTCTCAGAAGCATTATAAACACATAAGGCCCACTGTAATCTGACTTTTGTAGAATTCAAGTTGAAAGAAAATGAAAATCCCTCAGAAATACTTTTTATTGAAGGACAACTTACCTTTGGTTAACCTACCTTCAACTGACCATGTGTGTCAGACAGCAGGACACTAAGGAAATGGACTGTTATTTTAACCTATGCAAATGTAATCCTGATTAAGAGTACATCCTCGACATATAAAAATAAAATACAGAGCATACAATATCCATCCCCCTAAAAAAAGTTTGAAAATAATTGGCATATAAATTTAATGTTTTATTTCTACTGCTGTGTTTTAAAATCAACCAGATCAATAATTTTAAGATGGAGTTCAATGATAATGCAGGTATTATTTCTCCACTCGTAGAGTCAGTCTGGAGAAAATAAGCAGCTATAAAAATGTGAGGGATCTGGAAGTTTATCCTGGGAGTGCTGCCACAACCTGAGCTACACCAACACACACAGCACTAAGTGAGGTAAGAAATGCTTTATGGCCAGTTGGTTTTCTCAATATGTTATATATTGTAATACAGACCTACAGGTCAGAAGATACATTGAGGACATGTGTTCATAACTCACAGGGCTGGTGAAGAGTATATTTGAGGTGAGAGGCTGTCATTCATCCTCTCTGCATCTTTCTGCTGTCTGGTCAAGAAAGAGAACTGACACTGCTCACCAAAGCAGCAGGAGTCAGCAGGAAAAGCAAAGAAACCCCAACATTAGAGAGAAATAATCCTTTTCAAGCTGGCTGCAGGAGCTGAAATGCTTTCTGGCATCTTACCCTCTTGCCCACCTATGGTTTTTAACCCATTGGAAGCCTCAGTTTTGAACAGAAGTCATCTTTTCTGCACTGATTTACAGATGACATGAGGCAGGGACCCGACAGGTTTCTTTGCTGCTCTCTGACACACAGCAAAGGCTCCAACAACATCATCTCACCTTCTCTCATGCATGAACTCATATCTGCCCTAACTCCTTCCTGCAGGCTCTGCAAATCAGGGGCAAATTAGAAAGATTAACTCCTTCAAAACATCAGAATTCTGATTTTTTTAATGATCCAAAGCACCAACCTGAAGGTTCAAAGTGCTCTAATTTTTTACACTCTGTGTAAAAGTGGAAAGGTACATTTTCCCCATTTCTAACATATTTGGAAGAAGAAAAGGTGGCATCTCTTTGCAGATGACTACTGGAGTGTGAAGAATAATACAGAGAACACGGCTCCAATTTTCTGTTAAATTGAAGGTTCAGCAGAACAGAAATGGGAAATAAATATTATGTAAGTACATGAAGAAGATACTGGAGGCTGAAGAGGACAGAATGGAGCATCTCTTCTCCCATCCCTGGAAGTGTCCAAAGCCAGGTTGGAAGGGCTTGGAGAAACCTGATCTAGTGAAAGGTGTCCCTGTCCATGACAGGGGATGGAATGATGTAGGTTTGAGAGTCTCTTCCAACCCAAACCATTCTGTAACCTACAAAAATCATCTTTATTTATCTAATAAGAGAAGATAGTTAAAATGCATATTTTAGGGCTAAACCTTTGTCAGTTTACAACAGATGTATGAAAAATAACTGCCACAATAAAGCAAAATATATATACAAAAAAATATTCCTTTCCTAGTGCCAGAAAACACTTCCTTTTGTTAGAACATCTGAAAATGGCTGCTACTGTTTTCAAAATTTTTTCACTCCACTTTCCCATCTTTACAGCTCAGTAAGTGAAACATGTTGCAAACACTGTGGAAGAGGCAGCTGCAGAATGGCCAGAGCACACACAGCTCATTAATTGAGAAATTTCAACATAACTGCCTTAGATTATAAAGATGCAAAAGCTTAACTTGCACCTTAAAAAGCTCAAGCCCAATTCTTTATAATTCTTCCACCAGGAGAGAGGTGAGAAAGATCATGGAAATGAATTTATTTCAGTTGAAAACAAGTGAGTTTTGCTGTTTCGCTTAGGTCTGCGCAGTGCCTAACCACAAAGCTCTTCAGTGGTGCTGTTATTAACTTCTTTCATTAACTCAGATTCGAGAAATACATTTGTTTTTAGCAACAATAAAGGACCACAGCCTTTAAAACGTCTGGGTATTTTAGCACAGTACAATTTCTGAATACTAGATGAAAGAAATATAAGGATTTATCTGGTATGTTTACTGCCCTCTCTTCACAGGAAAAGTGCTGCAGTACATTTTAATTTCTGTTTATTTCCCTAAAACCCTCTCCATAATTTCAGCTGGATGCAGTAAAAGCTATGGCCAAGCACGAGCTGAGTAGCTGCAGCTTTGTGAAACAAAGCATCACTTTCAGCCAAGGCACAGGTCAGCAATCCCACCGACAATGGGTACACCATGGCAGCATTGGTGGACTTTATACAATAAACTGAGATGGTTTTTTAGAGCAAAGTGGCTCAGCCACACTGATTTTATCCAGCTCTCCTCAGAACTCTGCCGGTACCTCAGTTTGGTACAGGGTCATCCTTCATAGAATCACAGAATAACCTGGGTTGGAAGGGGGGCTCTAAAAGCTCAGCCAGTGGGAGGTGCCCCATGGCCACCCCCTGCCATGGGACACCTCCCACTGTCCCAGGTTGCTCCAAGCCCCATCCAGCCTGGCCTTGGACACTGCCAGGGATCCAGGACCAGGGGCCCTGTGCCAGGGCCTCACTGGCCCAACAGGGAAGAGTTTCTTCCCTATATCCAATCTAAACCAACTCTCTTTCTATTTGAGGTTGATCCCCCATTTCCTGACACCACATAGTCTTGTAAAACATTAATACAAAATAATTAATACAAAAAAAATCAATACAAAATAAATACAGGAAAATAATTAATACAAAGAGAGTATATGGAGAAGACTCCTCAGGGTTACAATGCTGTAGAGAGAAGGACACCTTAAATAACGAGGAGCAGTGCGAGCCACACCTACCATGAAAGAATTTGGTTGTATCCATACTGAAAATCCCTTTCCTGGCATTTCTGGACAGGATATGCCAATTGGTTCTCATGGAAGTAGAGGACCTTTTTCAATTTGCCAAGGTCAGGGCGGAGGGCGGCGAGTTCAGCCAGGTTAAGCACTGAGCTTGCAAAGAGGATCCTGGAAAACAAGGAGAGCAGTGTTTACTGCCAGCAAGCGTGCTCGCAGGGGTCACCCCTTCCCCTGCTCCCCACTCCCTCCCCCCCAAGAAAAACATAACCCCTATAGGGACACATCAATAGCTAAGCCTTAATACCATGTAGCAGCATTCGAAGTTTTGATCTCTTAAAAAGCAGCTGCTAAGAACCCAACTAGAAAAGCACCGAATCTCATCGGTCTTCCCAGCTCAGTTACAGAGAGATGCAAAATAATAAAAAAAAAAAAAAAAGCGGGATGGATTTTATTGAAAAAGGCAAGAAAAGCTGTATCTGAAGGACAAATGGAACAAAGATAAGGCTGGCTAGGGAATACTTTGCTTGCCAGTTTCATTACATTTTACTTCTTTATGCAACCAACTACTGAAATTCAATATATGAGCAGGAATGGCACATGTTCATGTTGTGACATAAACCCTTTTGATTTATGCACTGCACTTATCTAGTATGGTCTGCTTTTCTTTTTTTTCCCCCACCCTTTTTCTGTTTTATTTTCACATTTTTATTAGGTATCCTCTATAATGAAATGTTGTTTCTACCCTTGCACCCCAGTCCTGCCGCTGCACTCCTGCTATTCACAGTCCACAACACTGCACACATCCTTCAATTAGATAAAGCAGGCAAAAACACCACTAACAAGCTGCTATCTTAGCCTTGTGTAACTTCCCAGGCTATCAGAAAATGAATGTATTTAAATGTGTAATACGAAATCCTGACTCTACTGTAACCACTGGCAAATTGCACTGCATTTCACCAAAAGCATGTGAGCATCTCCTGGCCCCTGGCTAGCTCTGCTTCCAAGCAAAGTGAATCCTGAACTTGCAGAGAGCTGAAGAGCCTCAGATATTTGTGTCTCGTATTTCTTATCACAGGGGACTTAAAAAAAAGAAAGAATTGAGATCAGGTATCTACTGCCCATAGAATATTAAGTTTAATAAACTGCTTTTAAACACAGCCTGTTTCTGAATTGTTTGGGTTTTTTTGCTGTCCACCATTTTAGTAATTCAGATCCAGAACTGATTTATGCAATGTTTTCTTCTTCTAAAATAATTTTTAAGGTTTTTTTTTCCTACTGTTATTCCCATTCTTTCTAATTTTACATTAATTTTGTGTTCAAGATTACTGCCAAACTAACATCACTAACGTGCTAACTCCTGATTCTGGCTGCCAGCCTTAAAACTCATGACATCCACCCAAACATCCATCTAGATCATATATATCATATCATATCTCTGCTAACTTACACCCTTCTTAGATAACCTGTATCTACAGAACAAACACTTCCTAGGGCATAGATCCTGTATCCATCTTCATCAACCTGGGTCAATGCTGATCTGAAAGGCTTACGAAAGTAAGAGATGACTGTTATTGCCTTGTTCATCAAATGTTTGATGGTTCTAAAGGGCCTGTCACACAGAATGCCAATTAAGATATGAGCTCAGGTTTACTACAAGCCATACTAGGAGGAAAAAATAGTTTTAGGTAAGCCATTACTTATTTGTCACCGTGAGTAATGACCTCTGGACCTCATAATGACCTGGGTGCCAGGCTCAAAGCAGAACAGGAAAAGCTTCCTGGGGGCGATGTGAAATCCTGGCTCAGCACCAGAGTGACAAAGAAAAATGCAAACAGGAGAAAACATAACCCAAAACCTGCAAAAATGAGATGAAATGGTTGCTTGGAAAAATTTCGGTTACTGACAGGACAAGGGGGAATGGCTTCCTACTAAAAAAGGATAGGTTCACATTACATAAAGGAATTAATCGTTCCCTGTGAGGGTGGGCAGGCCCTGGCACAGGGTGCTCAGAGAAGATGTGGCCGACCCTGGATCCCTGCAAGTGTCCAAGGCCAGGCTGGACAGTGCTTGGAGCAACCTGGGATAGTGGAAGGTGTCCCCGCCATGGCAGGGGAAGGGAACAAGATGAGCTTTCAGGTTCTTTCCACCTCAAACCATTCTAGGACTCCATTTCTGGATTGCATCATAGGTTATTTTTACAGATTTTTCAAAAAATTATTTTCTGCCATGAGTTAGGGAAAAAACCAGAACTGATACAGGATGGTATTGATGAACCTGGCTGAGTTTGAAGGACGAAAGGGGAAAAAGACAACACATTGGGACTGAAACCAGGGGAACCAGCACAGAGTGAGGGTGGGAAGTCCAGACAGTGGAGGTGCCAAGGTTGACACACTGACTGGAGAGAAAAGGACAATGGAGAGCACAATAACAGATCCAAGAAATAAGCTTGGACAAAACCATGTAGCTCTGACTCATCTTAACTTGCTCAGATCAACAATGGGATAATTAGGAGGGAAAAAAAAAAGAAGATGGTTATAGCCACAGGCAAAAAAACAGTGTCTGCAGTCTTGGCTTAGGCAAACTGGAGGAATTCAATAGCATCATTAGAGCACAATGGAGCCTGGCTTCTAGCATGGCAAAAAAGGCTGAAAACTTGGAAAGCTTTGCAAGAGGTAGATCTAAATTTTCTCCACTGTAAACAGAAAGTGATAAGACTCAACTAACAAGCAGATCGCTTATCACTGCCCAGCTCAGCACAATAAACTGGTGTCAAGAGAAAACTGTGGTGATGACTAGCAAATTCAGATGCAGAGCCTGAAATGACATTGTCTATGCTTCTTACAGGAAGGAAAAGAATTAAAATAAAACCACTGATTAGGCAACACCCTCCTTGATTCACTTCCATTACTTTGCAGCACTTGAAGAATTTATCCCGACTCTGAGAGGGATAAATTCTCATGGCTGCTTCTTTACTGGCAGAGAAGCTGCTAACTACCAGCACTAACCAATTTCCCTGGCTTTACAAGCTTAAATAACACCTGACAGCACGAGTCCCCGTGAACATGCCCACAAAGCAGCCACGTTCGTGGCTAATGGACTCACGCAGGGCACTGGAGGATATGCTGGAGTGTATTTCCATTTAACACCTATTACAAGGGGAAGAAAGGAAAGTTTATTATAATGGAACGTGCGACATAAATATATGTCAGTTGTCATTCCGTGTGACATCAACTTTCATTTTACCTCGGGTTATTATTTAAGTAATAAATCCTAACAAGGTGAGCTTTATCATCCCACAGAGTGTATCCGGGAGGTAGAGACACAAGGTGATGGCAAGAACGCTCAAAACATGATAATTCCTGACAGCTGCTGCTTGAGCACAAGTTAAATTGAACAGTTTATCTCAGCATAAAGATGTTATAAGGTTTTATGTTTAATTTAAAAAAATTAACATAAAACCCAGAGAAAGCAGAGTTAGGCAATCTTTCACAAACATGACATACTACAATCACTGTATAAGCTGGATTAGTACTTATTACCATGCTACTAGAGAATTAAGCTGTTTTTAGACCACCAAAGAGCTTTAAATTGCAACTTTTGTCTCTGTAAGAGAAACCTATATTTAAAACGTCTGCTAAATTCAAATTAACAGCTACATCATTAACTTACCATCTCACAAAACCCCCTACAATTCAGCTGCTATTATGGTGTCCTTATCGAGACCTATCAACACTGCAGCATTTAATATATACAGTGCTCTCCAATAAATACAGTGAGTGAATCCTCACTAAACCTGTGCTGAAGGTCACATTCCTAAAGCTCTGCCCCCAGCTCTCCTCTCCAAAACATCCCTGAGCATTTTGCTGTGTGACAAGTGACCTTCTTGCACAGAACAGGACCATACCACGTGCAGTAGCCCCACTGCCTTGGAGACTGGCCAGATTTCAGGGCCACCATCCACATAAACTGCAGTCTAAAGCCATGCTTGTGCTTCTTCTGAATCAGTTCACAGTCCTTCTGAGGAGCTGCTTGTGTGAAATTAGTTAAGCATGTGCTTACCTAAAATAAATATTCCTGGGACAGAAGCTGAGTGCACTTGCAGGTTCAGAGATGTGACACGTCCACAGAATTCTCTGCCCTTTGCTACTGTCTTCCCCATTATTTCACACCAAACAACTGAAAGTCAGTAAAATCTAAAGGCCCTTTTTTTTTTTTTTTAAATTACCAGCAGACAAAATGACTAATACGGGTTTCCACTTATATCAAGCAAATTATAATAGTGAAGGTGCTAAAGTATTTTTATTTGGCTTTATAAATCTTCTTTGTGTCACGCAGCCATGATTTACTCTTTTATGGCATTGCCCTAAATCTTTCAATTAAATTCCCATGCAACTTAACTAAAAACACATTTTGCCTTCCCCTTGGGAGACCACACAGGGCATATTTATGTATCTATGGATATGCAGGCTGAGCTCTCCGATCCGCCAGGCTTACAGAACAAAGCAAGTTTCAAACAGCACCTGATTTGTAGTGGAATGTTCCTCAGCCTGGCAGGAGCTCTGCATGGAGGACAGAGAAACGTGGCCACTATTTGTGTGGCAGTACAGGTAACCCAGCTGTCCCTGGAAAAGGGGAATTGCTGTAGGATGCAATCCTGCAGCAGCAGGGACTCTCCTGCTCCACAAATAAAATCCAAAGCCACAATTCTCTGCTGCAAAACAACTACATCCACAGTAAAATGAGTTTATGATTGAAGATCTGGCAGCCCAGAAAAGAGCTACGAGCACTCTTCATCCTCCAGGAGCAGTACTGCAATAAAACAGACTAACATTTGGACATGGCTACAAATATGAGCCTTTTAGGGGAAAAGGCTAAAATAAATACTAAAATAATACAGTTCAGTAGATGGCACTGATTGAACCAGTGAGGCCCTGGCACAGGGTGCCCAGAGAAGCTGGGGCTGCTCCTGGATCCCTGGCAGTATCCAAGGCCAGGCTGGACAGGGCTTGGAGCAACCTGGGACAGTGGAACGTGTCCCTGCCCATGGCAGGGGTGGAATGGGATGACTTTAAGGTCCCGTCCAACCCAAACCATCCTGAGTCTTTATTTCTGGATTGCACAATATTTTATCCAAATCATTCTGCCCTATGTTGCCCCATTAAAGGCCAATGCAAAGGCAAGAGGTTTGACCACAGACACGTCCACCTGGAGAAACAAGGGCCCCAAAGGTGACAGAGGCTCCCAGCGCCTCCAGATCAAACCTTGTGGTCAGGGTTCCTCCATCACACAGTTTTCCTTGATTTCAACCCAACAATTAGCTAAGTCCATACATTTGGCTTTAAGTTACCTTTTAAATGTAAACTGTGTCTCAAATAGCACTGTTAATGCCTGCAATCTTAACAAACCAGTTACTTTTGTTTGTTATTACACACATTTTTATATGATCAACTTACAGAAGCTGCATTTTTATCACTAGCCCAAGAACACACAAATTACAACTGCATATAAAATGTTTTTCCTTTTCCCATTACACAATAGACAACACTGAATTTCTGAACAATAAATACTAATAAGTGGTAATATGTGACAGTAGACACTATAATAAATAATAAATTAACAATAATTTTTGACATGGAATGTACAAATGTCAAAAAATGCTTATAGATATTTTAACTCATAAATTAAGGTTTTTGTAGATAAAGATAATTTGCAATGTTTACAGAAATAATTAAGTCTTACTATTTTAATGGTCTCTATTTTTCAGAACAAATCACAAGGGTTGTCATGCCTTTCATCTTAATTAGGCCATGTGTTTGTCTTATTTATTTCTATGTACTTTCATAAACGTTTACAAATATTAATTGTAAAGAAAAATATTTTTTCCTCTTGCTGTAATTGCTATATGTACATACAGTACAGTAATAAATATTCATGGCTGCTACCAGTTCAATATTTAGGATTTGGGAGTTGCCTTGTATGCTAAAATAAAGCAGGAAGGAAAAGCTTGGTTTCAACTCATACTGCCAATCCTTCTTTTTATGTATTTTTATTTTAAAATACACCATTTCAAAGATTTAAAAGTTACAGAAATACATTTTTTAATTTGCAAATCATTTGGGCACTCTCACAATTCCTCCTTACCCCTCTGATTCTTTATTTCAGCTGGCTAATCAGAGTATTTATCTACTGGAATCGAATCTCAAACAAAATTCCAGGCCAGATCCTTAGTCCACACAATTAAGAACCAGTCTCAAACACCTTTCTACTATTTTTTATGACATTTAACTCAAAAAAGGTATCAAAACCCATGTGAAAACTGTGAATCAAAATTACTTCTCTATGTAATATCAAGAAGTAAGCTTGAAAGAGACTCTCTCAGAGCAGACTTTGGAGGGGGGTGTATTCTGTTTGAACTGCTTTGCTTTTCAGGCAACGACACTGAAGCTTCTTGAGTTTTATTAAGTGTGTGTGGTACTATTTTTTTCCCTGATTTGTAATTAAATTTGGCTTCAATTAATTACTGACAGATGCACATTCTTACTTTAGTGGCCAGATTGTTCACCATGGGCTACATCGGCCTCTCTGTTCCCACGAAGGGAGAGGTCAGGACCAAGCAGTCAGAGCTGCGGTGATGGGGGGAAGAAGAAAGCATGAGTCCACACTGTCCTCCTCGCTCAAATTCCATCAGCAAACAAACAGAGAAGCAAAGGAATTTTATCAGAGCAGAGAATAAGCAAATCAGAACAACCCACTAGTGAAAAGTAGCTATTGCTGGGTGGTTTGTATGAGATGGACAGATTAACCCTGCTCAAACAGATGCTGTGATGGAGTAAAGAAAAAGTAGGAAGCAAGATAAATAGAGGACATAGTGACTGAAGACCAAAAATTCACCACAGGTAAATATACAGGATGCAGGGATGTATAATGAAATGACATTTTAAAAGAAAAATGCTTGCAAAACTGATGTTCTACTCAATTAGGTAACATTTAAGCAGCATTATTTATTGGTTGTAAGGCTGCAAATTAATTTAATTTGGTATCTTATCCGTCCAACTCTGGAGAGAAGCCAAATATGTCAAATGCTTGGCATGAACAAGGCAATATGGCCAAGGGGTTGTAGCAGCACGGAGAAGTCCTAGGGCTACAAGTAACTACACTTCTTAATCTGAACAGCAAGCTTTGAGCATCCTGACTTCACATCTCCTGGTGTCAGCCTGGATCCAGGATGGCACAGAGCAAACAGGCAACACCATGGATAAATGAATCCACTGCAAGCAAGGCCGATCTACCCCACAGAAAGGGAATCAGACCCAGCACAGCACAGACCCACCTCAGCACTCAGGGCTTCCCTTGTAAAAGGTTTGCATCAAGAGATGCTTGTGTAAAGGAGAACAACAAACGAGTGGAACTCATTTTCCATTATTTTAGTAAGTTTTGGAAAAGTGAAAACTCAAATCTTCCCCCAATTTTCAGGTTTACAAATTCTGTATTTTAAAACCACAGAAGACCCGCTCACTTTGCACAACTGCAGAGAAAATCATGGAATCTCAGAATAGTTTGGGTTGGAAGGGACTTTACACACCATCAAGTTCCAACCCCCTGGCACGGGGAAACTTTGCTGATTGTTTAGTGTTACATTTCAAGTAAATGTAAAATCCTGTTTTCCAACGTATTCCAGACTGCTTTTTATGCTCCTTTACACACCTTGACATCCAAATACTTTTTTTTTTTTAAGGAATTTGAAGACTATGACTAAAAGAAACTTAACTTTCTTAGCAAATGGCTTTCACATTTTTCTAATATCCCACAGCTCTGATTTAATCTCACACAATCCATGAACAAGAAGTCCTTTAAAAATTATTTTTACGGACTCTCTCAGCTGATTTTCCTAAAAAACTCCCACTCCAAAGCATCAACCCAAGGCATAACTACTGCCTAAGAATGGGGACCCTCAGGAAAAGCAGGATTCTTCCCAGAAAACTAATACAGTCCTCGAAAAAACTCAGACTGTCATAAAACCTGAGCAGCTGGCAACTCTGTCACCATGAAGTATCCATATGGAAGACCGAGATGTGTCAAACTACCCAAAACGAGTTTGGATAGTGCAGAAGATGGAATAAATAATTCAGTATCTTCAACACTTTCAACAGCAGGTAGTAGATATGCTACCTGCTCCTACAACGTGCCAAAATGTAACATGTGAGTGAGAGCGAGCGAGAGAATGTGAGTGTCTCCAACCTGTTTTCATGAGGATATTTTGCTCGAGGAACTTCTCTTTTTAGAGGCATATGATCCGTATCAGATGTTTGTCAGGAGCAGGCAGCACTACAGAACATTAGGAATAACTTAGTGATTTTTAATATATATTCACAAAGTGAATTCACAAAGTCCTCTGTATACATGTATTAAAAAAAAAAGGTATTTTTATCAAATATTACCAAAGAAATGAAGGGGAAATATGTATTTCTCCCAAATGCCCTTCACACTTCTAGAATATTTGTTGCTGCCACAACTTTTCTGCTGTAATATAATCTAAGCAAACTATTCCATGTGCTCAGCAAAGTGGCAATCAGATCCACAATTTAAATATTTCTGTTCCATGTTCATGACACAGTTCGACTATAAAAATACATTGTGCAGTGTCAGTCTTCTGCCATCTCTTCCTATGAGAAACAGTTACACAGTGGTGCATAAACCTTCATCATTGCTACTCAGAGAAAATAAAGTGACACTTCTGTTCCCCAAGAAATTAAAATAATTTAATGCTTAAGGGTCTCCAGACCTGTCTTTGGAGAGACAAGCTCCTTCCTACAGTGATTTATCAACCAACACTTCATCAAAAACACAGGGACAGCAGGTAGACCGATATCCAAAAGCACATCAATAAGGAAAATGTCAAGTTTTGTGTACTGCACACTATTTTGAGCCCCTCCACTTTCTGATTAGAACATTTCTGTAACTCAGCAGAGCCCACACTCGCTACCAGATTTGAAGGATTGCACTGAAATGGCTGAGCGACCGACTGAAGTGAGATTTCAAAGAAGTGAGACAAACACTCGCCTAAATTCAAAAGCTGCCAAACATATTTCATCAGACTTTCAAAAGATAATTGTTTTGTCTGTTCTGAATTAAGCTTTAAGTGCTTTAAGAAAGGTTTCTCTACAAACATGGCTAAAGATCACAAAGGGGAGCATTTGGAATGAATGGAACCCTTCAGTCATATATTTATTTAATATCACTTGCATCATGCCTGGCATATACCATAAGCTGCTTTATTTCCATTTCCATAACATGATTTTAAGGATAATCTATACTGATGTTCTACCATTTTATTTCACATGTTATCATAACAGGGTTTTTATTTATAATGCAACCAGGGAAAGAAAAAGAAATAAAGGATCTCAAGCTCTGCAGCTTGGAGCTCCTGACATGGGATGTAAGGGACGATGCAACAGCTGACACAAACAGGAGAGAACTCAAAGAAAAAGAGAATATGTCAATCTCATGAGAGAATTTAACAACCATGGAAATTAAGCCTTTTGCCCATTTTTCTTCTTCAGCTCCTGGCTGAGAGTTTTGCAGGGTTAACAATGACATTAGACATTTACAGTCATGTTTGGTCAATTTACACAACACAGATCTGACCCTTGAGAGAGCAACCCATACCTCAACACTGCAAGATGCTGGTATTTCCCCACATGCAAAAATCCAATAATAAAATAACTTGATAAAAATACTTCTAGGCTTCCATATATTTCACAAATCATGCTTTCCCAACAAATCTCACACGCAGCTATCATTTCAGAATTTTTTTTATCATTAAAAAAAGCATCCAGTGCTAAATTCCCATTACTACCCCAGAAAATGAAAGAGATATATCTGCCTCTGGGGTTAAAATCATATGTTAAAAAGTCAGAACACCACATCACACGCTTTCTAATCTTTAAGAATAAGAAACTGAGGCCAAGGCTTGTTTATCAAGGGCCACCAAGTGAACCAGTGAGAAGTCAGGAGCCCAAGCCAGAGCTGAAGATAAGTGAATGTCATGGTCTAGTGATTTAATCAGCTCATGTAAGATCATGTAAGTTTTTATGTATCTTATGGACCCTGCTCACCACAGCACCTGACTAGTTTCCCAAAATATTATCTTAGTGAGAGCACACAGAGTGATTCAGCATTTTCAGATCTCAGATCTTCACTCCCAGAGAGATGTACGTGCACAGATGTCTGCATGCGTGCACATGCAGATACACAAAGCATAAATACTATATACGCACATATTTTCTACCAAAATCCACCAAAAAGCTATGAAACATTCTGAATTGAGCTATTTAAACTGTGGCCAGGAAAACTGTTGACAAGAGCTAATTTGTTATTGAAAAAAGATTGCGCATCTCTCCGTGACAGAAACCTAAAAATCTGTTCAAGATGGCTGGGCAAGGAGATTTCATATCTGCAAAGGCTGAGCAAAGTAAAGTAGTTTTTGGTAAAGGTCTCCAAACAACACCATTTTTCCAGCAATGCCTTTGAACTGCACATAAAACCTTTCAGGAGCTCCTGAAAAGGAAACTTGACTCAAGCTGTTTGTCAAGATGACTGGAGATGTTCTTTGGAAAGTATTTCCAAAAAGTTCTGGAGCAATGGTAGCTGTACAATCATATGGGATTAATTTTCTGTATATATCTCTTTATATTGCTGGAAGAAACAAATTACCTTGAAAATTCAAAGATCTTTATACAGCCCTGTGCTCCTAGGTAGAAATATTTAAGTAATCTTTACTTCTTGTCAAACACTGAAATGGATATTAAATTATATTAAATTATTATAGATACAAGTAGTAAAATTTCTTTTCTGCTTTCTCTGTTAGCTCCTGCATCTTGGTATTTCTTACACAGAGTATAAAAGATATTTTAATATTATCTTTGATTTAAAATGCTTCTTCTATTAAAATACAAACTTTGTGCTGGATGTATAAACACCTGCCCAGAAGTCTCACAAATTTTCCCTGTAAAGGATCACAGGTTTAGAAAAACAGTATTTATTTCAAATATTCCTTTCCCTTTCGGGATGCCATCCCTTCAACCACCTTTTTTTTCTCCTTTAAAATAAATAAATATATGAACAAACCATACAGAAGGAAGGAACTTTAATATTTCAGCCCCAACTGAACCTAAAACTCCCTGCTAAGCCAAATGACCCCACTCATATGTGCTCAGCACAGTGGGAGCTGCCCCAGCCTGCAGGTACATGGAAGGGGTGAAATGTTCCCCTTGGCTTTATATATGAAATTAAAGAGAAGAATAAAATTAATGTTTAAAAGAATGGGAGGGGGAAAAAATAAAATGTGGGAAATGTTCCCATCTCCTGTTCCAGGACCTGTGAATTGACTTGATGATAAAGTACAATCTGGTAGATAAAATATTAAAAATTCATTTTTTCCTTCTCTCTTGTTCCTGTGTATTAGCAGAAAGAACAAAATGAAGGAGCAAAGAACTGGTGAAAAAAAAAATCAAGCCAGAATTACATCCGTCAGGGTGATGGAGTGCAGTGTCCTGCCCAGTCCCACCGCAGACCTCCTCAGGGCTACTGTTTCAAGTAAAAATTAAACAAGATGACACAGAAACAGTCCAAGATTGACATTTTCCAGCTTTGTGTCATGTTACATTATTTGAATGGATCTCAACTTTTTAAAACATCCAAAGGAAAGCGAATGAGGACTGAATAAAACAAAAAAGACTTGTAAGAAATAAGACTCTCACTACAAGGAAGAGAGCCACCCATGTTGATACTACCAAAGGTAAGAATATTTTTAAGGACACTGTTACCTATCCAGCCACTCTTTTTGTTGCCAGATTAATATGAAAAAATGGTTATTATTCTACCAGTATTTTTGCCCTGTGACTTTACTCAGGTTGTGTCCATAGGTCCATCTCAAGGGTTGCTGATGAAACCCAGTGTCCCCCCGCAACAGAGCTCCTCTCCCAACCATCTTCAAGGTCCAGAGTCAACAGCACAAGGGCTCAGTTTTATTGGAAGGATAAAGCCCTGAAACTACTGAAAAAGCTGTTGAGAAGTATGAAAAATAATATGCAGGATTTTTTCCCTCAGTTACCAAGAAATTCGAAGCAGCCAGCAATCAACCTCACTCTTCTCAGCACTCAAAAGCACTTACAGAAAGCCTGTTCTTAACCCTGCTGCACAGGAAAATCTCCCTTTTATCTTCCATTTATTTTCATTTTTACCTGAAAGGCAGAAAAGAGTTGGGGTTTATGTACACCAAACACAAACTGGACTTTTTTTGCAGTGCATTAGACTGCGGTCACCTTCCCCCCATATGAATGCATACCTGAATTTCCACAAAAAAAAAAAAAAAAAAGGCAACAAAAACCCACACAAAAAAACCCCTAAACCCAACAATATTGCCCTTCTGATTTAAGCATGGCCTGTTACTCAATGTAACGTTCATCTATACATGTTCTCACTGTTTAAGAACTCGGCGCAGGTGTTATTAATAAAATAAATTTATTTTTAAAAAGGATGCTATTCTATAAGCTTTGAAGCTCACACATAGTCTAACTTAAGCCAGCTTGGGCTCATCTGGTCTTTAAATGAGCCCTTTCATGTGGTCAGCCCACGAGCCATACGTACTGCTGCTCAATCACGCCACTGTACATCGTCAGCGCGAGGATGATTTGCATGATTTGCATTTCCTGTGCGCTCCAGCTTCAAGGAGCTCTAAGCACCACGTACAAAAGAAACCACCGCCAAGTAATGCAAAGATTTTTTACTTAAACCAGATGAGACTGTTTCAGTCAGCCTTGCCAATGGTGAAAAAGGGAAGGAAAAAAAAAAAAACCCAAACCCAACAAAAAGAGGGGAGGAAAAGAAAAAAAATCTCAGGGATATCCTGTTAAATAAGGATTTATTTGGAGGGAATCTGAACCTTAGATTCATACTCTTACTTTTAAAATATAAAAAGCTCTATGAGACCCTTAAGAAATATGGCCTAGCAGAAAATAATTCAGTTAAGAACTTTTCTTCCCCAATATTTCTTAGCTTTTGGCACTACATTAAAGTTAGTAATTTATTTATTTATTTAATAGCACATAAATGGATTCTGATTACATTCCTTTTCATAAGGTAGAAAAACTAACCTAACTAAACTGAATTCACTGATAGCTGGTTGATACTTGTCCTACGAATAAATCTTTTATTTTATCCCAAACGATCAATAAAACCTACTGGACAAACAGCTAAGACAGAAACAGCATTACAGTGGGCTTCAATGAATAAGAACTAAAATTAAAAAAAAATGTACCAGAGCCTCGTTGTCATGAAAAACAGAGACAGATGGGGAGCCAGACCTATATGATGCTACAAATAGATGAATATCTTGTAAGGATTTCAACAAATGTTATAAGACCTAGTCAAAAATTGAAAAAGTACAATGCACCAGCACAAGCAAATCTGAAGCTCACCTGAAATCCAAACCATATTATCATCATTATATAGACTATCATGTTTCAAAAATAATAATACAGATTAAAGCCTTTATAAAATCTCTTCTAGATAACAGCACAGCTAAAAATGTCATTATTCAGTACAAAGAAAATAAAATTAAGGAAGTTTGCTGTACCAGCTACTTTGGAAATGAGGCGCATCCCGTCCCCAACTTAAAAATACAGGTGGGTGGGTGCACTTCACGTTCCAATACTGGATTGGATGGCAAGTCTCCCTTTAAACTGGCAGATAAATTGAGATGACTAAAGGCTATCAGGCTGACTGAGTGAGCTGCGTGTGCCCAGATACAGAGAGTAGTTTGACAGAGACCCAAGTCAGGCTGCTCCAGGAATCTGCACATCATCATGCTCCGGAAAAACCACAGCAAACCCCTGGCGCTGCCGCTTCCAAAGGACATTTGATTTTAGAAAATTAAGTTGCATTTTCTTTGGTTTTGGTTGGTTTTTTTTTTCCTGTGTTGTTCAAATGGAACCAAATACAAGATGTGGGCGAAACTGTAACTGAGGGGTTAAATTCTGTCTTGAACACAAAAATTCCACTTATTTCATTGTTGTCTGCAAATATACAGTCAAGAGCCACATTTAATCACCACGCGTAGTTTCTATATTGTGACTGTAAGATTTAGTAATTGAAATGGCTACCAGAATAAAACTGCACTCTGTCATTTTTCCACTTAGACAGCCCCTTTATAATGCTCTTAAAGGTCAGCTAATTTTATTATGGAAAGTAACTAATAACCTTTATTAATTCTTACGCTCGCAGTTTTCGAACACGTCAACCAAATAAATAATACACTGCAGGAAGACACCACACAAACCAAGCTGTTGAATACAATCTCTCTGCATTTGCAACAGACAAAAGAGGTCATTAGAAATGTAATACATGGGGTTTTTTTGCTCTGGAAATTAGGAAAACATGGATAGACAGAGCTTTTTAAAAGTCAGGCTGCTGGTCCTCCCCCATACTCCAAGATGCTGAGACCACCAAATGAGGTGCTAAATTCACTAATATTTAAGCACAACCACGTTTCCAAATGTTATGCAGCACCTTTTCTTTTTTTCTTATTTTCTAAATTTGCAGGATGTGGTTAGTATTGGAGACCACAGGAGTTTTGCTTAGAAACTTTTCTGCTGTCTTTCATTTAATAAAATGACTGAAAAATATGAAAGTATCAAAGTCAAAAATATAGGTGTTTCTATTTTATTCTTACTTTATCTCTTGCATGAAAAGCATCATTTTCTTGCACACTATATAAAATGACACAAGAATATTCACATTTATTAAGGAATTTTGCTTTCCTTAAGTGGTTCAGAATCCAGAACTGCTCATGGTCAGCCTCTCCTAGCAAACTGCTTTGAGTGAGTTTGTTCCTAAGAAACATTACTGCACCTGAAACTAAAAATAGATGGTTATTTTCAGTCATTTAATCACATGAGGAAAAAGACACAGTTTGTACCAGTCTTCTTTAATTTACAAAATAATTCCATAACGAGCCCTCTGTGTTTATATCATGAAAATCCCTGGCACTCAACCTCCAGGCTCACACACCGGCTGCAAGTGGAAGCAAAATGGGGTTTAAAAGATTCCAGCAACAATAGTCTTGTGACTAAATCAGAAACAGAAGCACAAGTCATGAGCCAAACAGATACCTATCGGTTTCCTTGAGCTTAATCTGATTAAAACATGGCTCTCAAAAATGTTAAATAGAATGCCACGTCAGAGAGCTGGCAAATGATAAAAATAGTTCACGACAGGAAATCATTATTAAAGCAGCACTACTTGTGTATCTGTTATGGAAATTTCCCTGTAATTTTTCTAGGTTTCCCCTTATGCTTTTTGTTGAGTTGATATTACACTTTTTTTTTTTTTCCCTCAATGGCATGTAAGTTTGAGATGTAAAAAGAAAATTATCACTGCAATTTTCCAACTATACTCTGCTCAATACCATCTCAAGTGTGTCATACATCATCTTGTCATTCACTTGAACAAGAAATCACATAATATGCAGAGGTAAAAAATAATTCGAAATGGGGAAGTGCCACTAGGGCAAAACCACATTCATATGCCAACACAGGAGAAAACTTAAAAAAAAAAAAATAGATTTCATCTTAACTTCAAGGACTTTCACAATGAAAGCATCTTAAAAATACTTTATTGGGGGAAAAGTTTCAATGAAGAGCTGCTGGGAATCACAGTAACTCATTCTAGAGTTCACCAAACAACATTAGAAAAACAAACCATTGAGAATATACCATTACAAATCAACCTGAATGTTTTTAAATACTTACACAATTAAAAGAAGATTTAGAATACTAAGAATTTTTTTTTAAATAAATTCAGTATTTCTATCCTCCTACTATTACCACTCCCCTCACAAACATCCTCCAGATTATCCTTCAGAGCACCCCATAAAATAAAAACTAGAGTTGTAGCATCTTGTCCTCACTTCAGTTACATAATCCAGAAAAAGCTTGTACAACCAAAAAACCCCAACCAAACAAAAAATAATCCCTAAAAATACTTTCACAACACCTTATCTTACTCTAAGGCTAAGTCTAATTCCTAAGTCCCTATTTTTCCATACTGAAGAGACTTCAACAAACTTGAACAGCCCCCCCCCAAAACCCTCTGGATTCTTTTTAAAATGGCACTGATAGGAAAAAGCCTCCATCCATCAAATTAGCTTTTCATTCATTCAGTCATCTAATGATGACTGAGGCTTCTCCCAAGAAAAGCCAGGATTAGACTGTAAATGATGCAGTGCCTCTCCATCAGGACACCCAATGTCCCTCCTGCACCTCCACTTCTCCTCCCTCTGTTCCCTGCACCCAGCAGCCTCTACCACTGACACGGACACTTAAAACAGGCAGGGCTTTTTTTAAATTTTAGGTCAAACTCATAATTATTTGCCACTGGCACTGTCATAAGACAAACACATGATGTGGGGGAACAACGAGGTACTTCAGAGACAGGTCTAGATGGAAGTAGGGCTAATCTTTAATTAAACTCCAGCTAATGCCCACCTAAAATCCAGAGGTGACAACACAATCACAGCAATAGTGACAATTTTTAAAGACAGCAGAGTCACCACATGTTTTGCAAGTGTGTCTAAGACCTCCTTGATTTTTGTCTTGGATATTTAGCCAAGCTCTGCCTGACTCAGCATGAAAAGGAATGTGCATCCTATTAACAGCAGTGCTTAAACCTTATTCCATAAAGAGTTTTCCAAGAGCACTCACATCTATTCTTCTTAATATCCCTCCCACATTAAGAAATGATTATCTAATACAGGGAGTAATCAGCTCATGGTCTTACGACAGTCATCCTCCTTGACAAAGCAGGGAAAAAACATCCAACTGTGAAGCATTAGAAAGTCAAGGTTCAAAACATCCCCATTTATTGAGATCAATGCAAATTTATTTAGATCTCCATGCAACAAGACCAAGTGATACAGACTGGTAAATTCAAATTCCCTACTTCTGCAATGGGCCTTCACCAGGACACACAGAAGGTCACAGTGAAAGACACACAGCCTCAGCTGAGGGAAGAAAAGCTGATGACAGCTAATCCAGAACAGGTTTAAACATTAATTTTAACACTTTACCACATCGGACCATTGTTAAACACCAAATTTCACATTGTCCTGCCTGTTTTCTGATCTGAAATACCAATATAGAAGAATGGACTAATAGATGGTTAATTTATTACAGTATTACATACCCTTTCAGGTGAGAACTGAATGGCAGAGTTCAGGTGCGCACCAAGAGCCATCCAGATGGATGCAAATTTGTTCCCAACATCCCCTTTCTCATTCCATAGCCCCTTTCAGATCCATTTTCTGAGTATTACCCCAGGAAATTAGACATACAAGAGGAAAACAGACATTTTTGTGGCGCTTAGGAGCAAAAATACGTATGTGTAGAATTATATAGAGGGCCAGAACACCTCCCATCACTGCAGGCTAAATGAGTCATCCACTTCAGAATAATGACCAGTAATTAAACAAGAATCTGTAAAGCTGTTAAGTGCCTTTAACAATTCCAACCTATGACACTGAAGGGGTACAAGCCCCCCATGTACTGAAACCATCCATATGATGTGTCATACAGCAGAGCCTCTCACAAAACAACCTCTCACCCATGGAAATGCTTCTCCCCAAGAAGCCAAACAAAAACAATTTAAAATATTTATGGCCATAAATTTCAGCCCTGCTCCATAAACTGATGAGGAGACATGACATCATGCTAACTACCTAGACCTGTCTGGTTGATAACAGTCCCAGGTTTCAGGCTGAAGACTGAACTGCAAGAGTGTGGAAGGGTGTGAACCTACAGGTCAGCACAGATGCTGATCACAAATCTGACTGGCCAAAGCCAGAGCTGACACTCCAGCAAATATAGGAGGTCTGGCTGTGCAGGACTGACACCAAAAATACAAGTCTTGCAATATTTTTGCCTTCTTTTCAACCTCCTTGGACTGGAAGTAGAAAGGTTTTCCTTAAAGGGACCTAATTGCTTCATCCTCCAGTCCCTCTATCCACAGTTCTCTTTTCATGTAGTAGAGATTCCATATATTTCCCAAAGCATTAGCAAAATAATAGCAAGCTCCATGCTCCAGTGGGACATTTCTACCTGTTTTTTATCAGCATGGCAAGCTGCATCTCCCTTTGCTCCATGGTTGCTCCTACATTTCCAGACCTCAGCTGCATACCTTAGGTCTCCATTGCTTGACTAAAGTCCTTTCATACAGGTAATTTCTAAATCTTGTCTAGAAGTATTAGTTTCTCCCTTCCTAACCCCTTACTTCTCTAAGTGCCAAGCACTTGGCTGGCCAATATTCCCAAATCAGGCTTCAAAGAGGCAATTCTGAATTGTCTTGACTCAGGTTGTGACAGGAAGGGGCAGAGGCCCCCAAAAGCGTGGTGCTCTGCTGCTGCAGGAGGGAGCAGATGGCCACCTTCCAGATGGCAGCCAACCTCATCTCACCAACTGCAACATCTGTACCTTGAGTTACATCCCAGAGGATGGTCCTGACACAGACTGCAGGTCACTGCCCACGGCCCCTGGCCACACAGCTGCTCCACAAGCCAGAGCATTTTGCAAAATGCAGAATGACAAGACTGAAAAAAGGTTACGACTAATTAAAGTTTGTAGCAAGGCACAGTTGAAAGGGAGTTCAAAAGTGGATGCTAGGGAGAAATCCAACTTAAATATATATATTTTAAATGTTTCTCCAATCCAGCATTTTGTCCCCAGCCACAAACATGCCTTGCTTTCCACATGGCACCTTGCAAACCTGGAATTAAGATGTGAACCATGCAAACCCAAGCAACCCTGATGGTTTTGCTTCCAGGTCACCTCATGGCACAGAACGAGCTCATTTTTCAGCTTCCAGACCAAAAGTCTCTAAAAGCACTACAAGAGCACTCAAAATGGACTGGATCCAGCTTTAAACATGATAAACTTCCCAAGGCTCAGTGAAACAGTGGTCAATGAATTTTAGCTTGAAGTAGTGAAGAGTAATTTGTGAGTTCTGTACCATCTAAGTCTAATTTTAACACAGCCACAAATTATATTGTTTCTTCACATGAACTTAATTCAACTCCTCGTTGGGGCAGTTAAACTTGAAATCTACCAACAGGAAAGAGACTAAACAGTTTTTTCTGCCACAATAAGAGGCTGATATGAATTAATGTTTTCACCGCTTTTACAGTATATATTCATCTACAGTTTATTTTTCTCATTCTGAATGCATAATCTCCTCAAAAAGACTGTTTCCAGACATTTAAAAGGAAGAAAGTGTGTTTTACAATAGGGAAAGAGAGCACACTACATTTCAAAATCCATTAAAATATAAAATTCTGGTTACAGGCTCAACAATCTGCCTAATTAGTTTTTTCTAATTAGCAGGATGCTCTAACCTCTTTAATAAGACTTCTGTGGACAGAATGTTCCATACTGGTTATCCATCTGAAGAAAAAACTAAACAAATACTTCTGAAGTGCAGCTAATAGAACAAACGTGGCTGGGCTTCATGGTCAGAAGGCTGCTCTGGCATATAATACTAGCAATCTGCAAAAACATGAATTATTCTACCTTGGACACACTACTGCTCACACTAAAAAGCCCTCTGAATTTCAAAGACAAATAAAAGCTATTATATGCAAGTGTCAATGAAGTTACAGTTTTAGACCACACGCTGGAAGGCAAAATAAATAAAATAATATTAAAAAAAAATAAAATTAAAAACAAAATAAAATAGGAATGGACCAGATGGAATAGAAAAGTGAACTGAAGAGATAATGGGAAGGCAAATACCACAGTGATGCTGTAAGAACCCAGAGCGTGGTTGCAAAGCTCTTTGGCTGCGCAGCAAAGCATTTGCCCAGTGCACACAGCTTTTGTATCTTCCTCTTCATCATTCAGAGCCTTAATCTGTACCTAGCAATTAATAGGCAGCCGTATTGTCTCCAAATCCCATCTTATCCAACAAAAACCATTTTCATTATTCCTCTATATCAACCATGCTGTTTAAAAACTCTGGGTTAAGAGAAATGGGGAGCCCCAGCAGTATCTGTGACCAGAGGAAAACTCTGGAGATAAAGAAAACCCAGTCCTCTGCTCCATTAGGAGTTTGCAGAGCAGCTGCTGAGCTTCATCTCAACAGCTGAAATATCCTTTATACTCCTTAAAAACGCAGGAAGCACACAAGCATCTCAAACTCCCTCCCTGCCACCAACTCATTCACCCCGATTCCACCCATGGCCCCAACATGTTGGTCTCATCACCCATCAGCAGACAGGAAAGCCATTATACTCTTCACTTTTTTCCAATCAGTATCTAGGAAAACAAGAGCCATGTGCAAAATATAATCTAAGAACAGTCCCTTGAAAACCTCCTGCTAATGACAGGAGGTACAGAGGCACCATAAATATTGACTTCAAACACGCTGAGCCCCAGAGACCCCACGCACTCCACAATGTCAATGACCTTCCATGCAGCTGTTAGCATTGGAAATTAGGATTTTTCAAGTACAGATGCTTACTTTAATGCTGAATTTATATTCCACTCATCATAGCATAGCGTGGTTAACAGTTGGAATTGATGCTCTTAGAGGTTTTTGCCAACCTTAACAATTCTGAGACTATGATTAAAATTTATTATTTTTTTTCTGTACTAAAATGTAAAACCATATTAAAATATTTTCCAGTGTGTTTACACCAGAATAAGTTTTAATTCAATGCAAGACCACGCTCCAGGTTCTCTGCTCCAAGTTAGAAAAAAAAAAAGGAAGAAAATGTAGGTTTTACTATTTCTAACTCATGACGCAATTTTCAATAATTATATTAGACTCCAGTTTTCCAGATTTTTTTGTGGCGAATTACTCTTTTCTGACACTCCTCCCTACCACTCCCGCCTATGGAGCTTTTGGGGACAAGACCTGAATGCATCAACAGCCAGAGAATCCACCGAAAACCAATTCCAGACCTGGCCCACAGGATCCTCTGCAGGACTGGTACAAAACCTCCGAAGAGCAAGTTCTGCTGCAAGCCTGATTCCACCTTGAGTAGATGGCAACACAACGGTCTGGAGGAGGTGAAGGTGAGGGCTGTGTAAACAAGTCCTCTTCCAAAAAAGTCTTTTGACTGGAAAACATCACTTGAGTCATCAGTGACCACAAGGGCCAGTTGACTCCACACAAGTGAACTTCTCCCAGTCAGGACCTTGAAGACTTGTGGAAGTCATGGAGAAACACGAGGACACCAAATATGTGCTCCTGGGATAACTGAGAGTCACAAATACCAAAAGGTGCCCAACATCTGATGGTAACTCAAGTTCTACTCAAAGCACCTACCTACCCTTTTTCCTCTCACTTTGACACCCCACAGCTAAGACCTGAGGATGCAACAATAAATTGGATTAGTCTAGGATGATGGCAACAAAGAAGGAATTCAAGTGGTAAAGTAAAAAAAGAAAAGAACCACAAGAAAATGGTCATTCTACTACCAAAGGGGAAAAAAACCCTTCAAAAATGTACCAAAATCTCCCCCAAAATTCAACGTTTCTTGCATAGTTTTAGTGTCTTCAGCAATATTTCTCAAAATACATTTGGAAGAGAAAATTTTAAACCGTTAGGTTTTTAATAAAATTGACTACCAGGAAATTTCTGCATTAAAAATAATTTAAAATAATTCAGCTCCTCAGGGTTTAAGCACAGAGATGTTGCTACGCATGCTAACTGCTCCATGTTTAGTGAGTTACAACTCTTCTGTCACGAGTAGGAAATGCATTTTGCACACAAAAGCCAAAGGCACTGTCAAACCTGCAGCAATCTGCAGAACATTTGGAAAAAAATGCCTGCAAACTAACTGTTACTAGATAATGGTCCCATTAATCATTCTTAAATTCCATCTTTAATTAAAAATGGGATATTCTCTTACATAAATAAAAAATTACAGATGTTCTCAAATTACTCCCCTTCAATTTTTTTAGTTTTTCTATATATAATATACATAAACTTACGTGTCCAGAATTTTTTCATGTTATTACATAATACCTTAATACATTAAGATTTTTCCATATTCTAACTAGATACATATAATTTTCCATAAAGAGTCCTAATATTAAAAAATATTAGCACTCAAGAAAACACATGAACAGAAATCAGTAGGAATGCCATTTAACTGCAAGAAAAATAGAATTTCAAATGAATTTTCTATTGTTCTACCCATAATCATTTGCACTTTTTCTTTTTAAAACAGTTGGCAAATCACTAATTTAAAGGACTGATGTAGTTACATCAGGTAAGGTGTGAGAGACACAATAGCTCCACTCTAAATACATTTTCCCCATATAATTCTTTGACATACACTTAAAAAGAATGAATTCTTCCAGTTATTCTGCAACAAGAAAACCACATATTTGCTTTTGATGTTGTGTCCACTGTTGTTTCCTTCATCCTTTCTTCGAGTTGCAACTAGGCAGAAATATAAGTTCAAGCGTGCAACAAGTAAAATGGAAATTAAGAGAGCTAAAACAAAAAATGATGAACAAGAAGGCAAGGTTATAAACATAAACAATAAAAACAGCCAGTGCTCTGAAATGGAAAGCATTCTTTAAAATGACTGTGTCCACTGGACCATCAGAGTAAATGTGCAGGAGGAAGGGAGGAAAAGACAGGGACAAAGGACAAAGGCAAGAAAGGAAAAATTCTGTCTAAGGGAAAAAGGAAATTGTGGAAATCTTCATTACAGAACGATGAACAAAAAAAAGCCTTTCAGTTGCTTTGTATTCATCAAAGATATTCCAATTAATAGATGCAATGTATGTATTCCTAATTGTTTTTTGTACAGAAGTTAAATTTATCATCATAATGACTCAAAGCCTACCAATACTTAGGCTGAGATGTATTAAAGGGAAGAGGAGGAGGAAATAAATTGATCAAACTCTGGTATGGGGGAGTCAGAAATTGATCCTAAATTAAATGTTTTCCATTGTGGCACAATTTGGCACAAACTCCTGCCTAGGTATGTGTTGTGTATTTAGGGAAGAAACGAGATAATAATCCACAAAATTAAGTGGTTTCTGTGTCAATTTAGATTAATATTCCTGTTTGATACAGAATGGCATTTATGAAGCAACCATCCATCCACAACCACCCTCACCCACCGTGCCTCAGCTCACACCAGAGTGGGCTCTAAAATTATGGCCCGAGTCCCTTGGATGGCACTGCCCAGGAGGTGCCCTTGGAGAGCAACCAATGGACCCCAGCCTCGCCTTAGGGACAGTCAGTCCTGTAATCCCAGAGCAATCAAGAAGGAAAACACCTTTGGACACATTTTCCAGAGTGACCATGGATCTTCAAAATCTACACTGAAATTCAAGGACACCCACAGTAGGTCTAAAAGATCCCAGCTGGTATGAAAAGCAGATATAGAAAAAAAATCCTAGTATGGTTTGGGTTGGAAGGGACCTTAAAGATCATCCAGTTCCAAATGCCCTGCCATGGGAACCTTGGTGTCTCCAAGCCCCATCCAAGCTGGCTCTCAACCTATGGGCTGAAATAGGTAAGGAAAGGCCTCTGGATTCACTCTGTTGAAGACTGGAAACTGAGATGTCACATTTACCTGAACCAAGACTTTCAAACTTCAACATGTTTGGGTCAAGTTAAAGCTTACCCAAAAAACCCCCCAAAAGTATATGTATTTATATTAGTTCTGAGGTAGGTCTTCTCCCAAAATCCCTTTGCTAAAAACAGTTTGTACAATGTAAAATTCTTTTTCATCATGCATCAATTCACAAAACACAGTCTAGTTGTGGGTACTCATTAAGAAAATTAGTTGTTTATGACACCAGAACACAAAGCTATAAATCTAAATCATGTGCAAAGCAAGAATCTGACAAAATTTGTAATATTTACTTCTTAGTAAAAAAAAAAAAAAAAAAAAAAAAAACCAACAATCTGACAATCTGAGATTAGGAAAAAAATGCAGCACCAAAAAAAAGGGAAAAATCAATATTTTTCTCTTTATTAGATGCAAACTAAAGCTTTTTTTACTTTCCCTTTGGAAGATCAAATTAGTGTTATGGGCTGGAATGACAATGAATTGTGGAAAGTATCATATTCTTTATAATATAGTAGTGTATATGTTTGTTATTTGAAAATAGAAATGTAATCCATAACTAATGTAGAAATAAAATATATATACACAGCAACCATTTAAAAGGACAGATAAAATCCTCATTAAAATCCTAAGTGCAGAAATACTGAATCATAATGCACAATTTCATTACATTTTACTGCCAGCAATGTAAATATCAATTCTCCAGGTGATTCATAAAATTCATTTTAGAAAGAAAAATAAGGATTTCACCCGGCATTTGAGAACATAAAGGAAAACACATGCTAGGGTTTGAAAACCCAGACTGTTCTTTCCTTCTCTCATCAGAATATTTTGCTGGAATTTCAGCAAATCTTTTACACATCAAACAGACAACTGCCATTTCACATTAGCACTTTGTACAGATCACCCAGCAGTCCCAGCCCGTGTCCTCCCTGGCCCCGCACCTCTCCCCGCATCGTCCTCATCATTCCCAGCTTACTTCTGCCAAAACTCAGCTCCCATATATACTTCAAAGGAAGGAGCCTGCATTTAAACTCATCTAAACCCTCTTTTAACTATCCAAATTGTGAAATTGCCTAATAATGGGAGTGTATTTAGGGGAAAAAAAAAAAAAAAGCATGTTGGACAAATTAACCAAGTAAAGTTTTTGGAGGGAAGAGTGCATGTGGGGGTTTCCACACAAAAACGTAAAGAAAACCTGTCACTTTTAAAATGAATAGCTACCATCTGCCAGCATTTTATCTGAGGCAAAGTTGATTAATGCAAAGTGAATGTTTAAGATCACATTGCTGTCTGCCTGAATAAATTTCAGGTAGTTTACTTGGGAGGATTTTTTGTCCTGGTTTTAGAAGATTTTTTTTCCTGTTCTTATTGGATCGCCCCCTCCAAGTTTTTCGGCAGCCAGTGCTAAGAATAAAAAAACATTTGTTCTTAAATCATGGTGCTGTACAAGGACTTTTGAGCACCAGAGTATTGTTTCTGGCCCTTCAGAGCAAGAGAATTCATCTCCCTCAAAAGGACATCCCACCTCCTTCATCAGCTTCACAAAAACTTTTCAGGCAGCCTCTCTCCATCACATTGAAAAGGAAATTTTCGCAGTCTGGTTGTGAGCAGAGAAACAACAGCAGTGCTGTTATCCTCAATAGGAAGTGATTTTGCCTCCAGACCCTCCCTAATTTTTTACTTCATTTTTTTCACTGGGTTAAGTCTTTTTACCAGATTAGTTTTTTTTTTTTTTTACCAATTATTTAATCATTTGCTTTTATTTACACTATCTTCACCATTTAAAAAAAAAGCAAATTAATTACGATTCTAAACCCTTTTTCTGTTAACTTTCACACCTTGATTTATATTAGCATTCTGCTAAAAATCATTCTCAAATCCATTTGATAATATGCTCCCCTTCCCAAATTCTCTTTGACCGTTAACATTTTTCAGAAGAACCTTCCAGAACAGGTTTGGGGCGATATTAACCTAAATCAAGCAAAACCCAGTTTTACACATGCATTCCCATGTTACGTTTTTCCAGCATCAGATGGCCTCCAAGTTCTCCCTCAGCAGAGAGAATTTCACACCCCTTATCCAGGCTGGGACACCCTCTATTATCCAGGGCTACAGCAGTGGAGGGCATCATCTGTGCTGAGTGGTGGAGCTTCGTGCCATTCCATATGGACGTATATTCTCTGTGCTTACACTCAAAGCTGGCTGGACACCAGCCAGCTCTGGTCAGAAGTCACCAAGTTGTTTTAGCTCAGTACATGGTGCCTGTGTCTCGTATCTCAGTAGGGTTTATTGGTTGAGGCTCAATGTGGTGCTAGGATGGCCATCTGGCCCCCGGAGCGGAGCGAACTCCCAGCCAGCTCCCTCAGAGCGTGGGCAGGACAAACGTGTGTGCGTTTGCACCAGCCCGTGTGAACTAACCTGGGTGAACTCAAAATGGTTTGTTCGGGGAAAAAAACCCGAGCAAGTTTAGCACTAATGGAATTAAAGCAGTAATGACCCCTTTGTTCAGCGAGGGAGCAGAAAAGCGGAGTGCAGGGCAAAGAGTGGAGTGCAGAGCGAAGCAGGGGCTCCCACACCTTCCTTTGAGCACCTCCACAACAAGGTGAGAATGTGGAGATTTGTACCCATCAGTGAGTTACACCCACTGATATTTTCAATCGAAAAAGTGTTTAAGGCCAGCTTGGATAGGGATTGGAGAAACCTGTCTAGTAGAAGGTGCCTCTGCCCATGGCAAAGGGGTTGGAACGACATGGTCACCTCCAACCCAACCCTGTCAGTGATTATGTGTTTCTAGGAGACCTGAACCCTGTCCTTATGGCATACTGGACATTACATTTAGTCACCTTATATATTCCTGCCTTTACATTGCCTCATCAAAGCAGAAGGGATCGCTAGGAGCACGTTCCCTTCCTTTCCAGGAGCACATCCCACTGTGCCCCACACAAAACTGCAGTTAAAACACAAAGAGCAAAGACATGGGGTGAAACCAAGACAACCTCTGGGCAGAAAATTATTCCGTAATTCAAAGAGATGAGACACGTCCCATCTTCAAATGCAGTGAATTTGAGCAGCAACATCAAAACACACATTTTCAGTAGTTAACGCTATGAATGAGGTTTATGTTTATTCACCTATATATAGAATCAAACACCATAAAATATGCCCAAAAATCCCAAACAGTATCAGATAAACTTTTTCTTTTAATTTGTAAGTAATTGGTTACCTTATTTTAACTAATGTACTATTCATACATACCATTTTTTTATTCCTTACCTGTGCATTATGAGGGTCAAATTCTAGGATGGCCTCTAATGCAGGACAAATTATTGCAGTTCCTACAAAGACTATATAAACATTTCCAGTATTTTACAGAAATATGTAAATAGGCAGGAATGTTTCAAGCACAAATGGGTATCTATGTATTCAGATTTAATGAAATTTGCCCTGCCCTGCTCTGAGTTACATCCTCAAACACTTTCTTGAGGGCATGCAGGAATGTTTCTGAAAACAAAACATCTAGAAAATGGTTAAATCCTCAAGCTTGCAAATGGTCGCACATCCACACAGTGTTTTCAGTAGGATTGAAATACTCACTGGAAAAAAAAATTTAAATGTAAAGGTATTTAAGTAACACAGACCAAAAGAATTCACTCTACAATAATGCATTTTCTGTTTATAGAAGTAAAGCATCAGATCTGAAACAGTTCTTAAATCTAGTAGATTTTAGTAGAATATTTAAAAAAAAAAATAAAGCCAAGAAACAACCACATCTACATTATATACTGCTGAAATGTATTCTCCTTTGCTGAACACCACCCCCAGGTTGGGTTTTTTTTCCAGAGTTCTATTAATTGAAAACAATAATTTGTTTTCTCTTTTGTAAAACGTAAAAAGCACAGAATTTGTCTTTAAAATATAGTTGTCAGATATCAAGGGGTATATATATGCTAACATTTACCCTAGGGGTATTTCAGGGCTAGAATCTGTTACAAATAAAATCTTTATTCATATGAACAGCTACCTGGGGGGCAATACTGAATGTTATACATAATATTTATATATATATATTTAAAATAATATAGCAGTGCTATTAAAACACACTGGAAGCTACTCTGAATTTAGTCACTCTGTTTTACAGTTTTATACTACTAACTTTTTGGAGATTGAATTATTTTGCAGAGGGTAGCTCCTAAAAGATAAACTCCTTTCATCTAATGTATCATACCAGTGTTTTACTATCTGTAATTTAATAGACTGCTCACTGTAACAAAAAAAATAATTACAGGAAAAAGAAAAGCATTTTTGTTTTTCATTAAATTGTGCAACAGTATTTTCAAATTTGAGAATTTTCCTTGAATTAAGAATTTTTAAAAGGCTAAAAAAATTTCTTCTTCCACATGCTTTCTAGAATTACAGAATAGTTGCTGTGTGCTATGGAAAACAACTTCAGGCTAAAGATCAGACACCCACATTTATCAAGAAGCTGAAGCTGTCTGAAGAATTTGGGAGACAAAGCAGTGAGCACAGCAGCTCTGCAGAGTGCCAGCAGCCTGAGGAGGCTCTGCTGGACCTTCCAAATCCATGGAATGAAGATAATATCCCACCAACTGCTAACAAAACTCTCAGATGGTTGACAACCTTGTCTAGAGAAAGCAGACAGTAATTCCTCCCTTTTTCAGTGCACTTCAAATGCTGTGATTTGGAAACTGCCACAAGAATGAACTCCTCGTACCAAAGCAACATCCAAACACCTTCTTTCAAATTAGGAAAAAATCAACTGTTACTCTACAGCAATTGAAATTCAGTCTGTGGCTGCTGCACATCAATCTATGTAATCATTCCAAGATCTCTAGGCAAGTGATCCACCTTTAAATTCTCCTTCTGGCCTTCTAAATTGAAGGGATTCTGCATGCTTGGGCTTCCCACTCCTCAAGGCTCCCATGCTCCTCTCAGGAGATGAAGGAAAACATGAGCTGGTTTAACACATTGCTCAACAAAGCCAAGAAAACAGAAAAGCAAAATTTTCTGGAGAAATGCAGCATAGACTTTGCATTGGGGAATTATTACAAATCCAGGCAGTCCTGCAGATCAAACACCGAGTGTCCGGTATCTCCCGCAACAGCTCTGTGTGTTCCCTGTGGAGGGTGAGGACACCTTCTCCCTGTGACAATCCCGGGGAGATCTCCATGTTCTTGGGAACATCATGTTCCTGCACACCAAGAGAGTGGCATACAGTTCACAAAAGTAACATTAAATGCCCTGTTCATTTCCAACTCAGCTTTAGTTTGTGCTCAAGGGAGGATACGTCTGTTCTCTGATAAAACAATTAGCAAGTTCATCACAGAAACTCTGCTCACTGCAGAGCGTCTGAGCTTAACATCTACGGCTCTGCACTGCATCCTTTGTTTCAAAAGCACTTATTAACACTATTCCTTAACTCTGAGTGTCACATTTAAACTAACAAACCTTCCTGCTCCCAAAAAGCTTATATGGATAGACGTCTAAGTCCTTTAACATATATCTACACTACTTCTCTAAAATACATCTAACATCATACTAAACAGCATCAGTATTTATTTCTCACACACACCAGGATCCTGAAATAAAGTACAGTTTGAACATAAAGATTTAGTAAGGCAGCTCCGTTATCACAAGTGTTTGCACTTGAAATATCCGTGACCTTTCTGCACTACTATACATACAAATAAAAACAAGGCATTTACGAAATGTCACATTTATGGAAAGCACTTATAAAAGAAAGGGTTTTTTCTGTAAATAATATCAATATTATAAGTAATGAAAATTTGGTATTTTCCACAACCTCACAAGAAGGTTGAAATATTTAAATGTGCAATTCTAAACACGCAGTATTGCCAGTTTACAATGGAATTTTGTCTTTACAAACTGCTCCCTGGGAAGCTGATCTTCACTGGTTATTAGAAAGCTTAGAAATAACAGGATTAAAATTAATTTTAATCAATGTGTTTTCTTATAGGAGAGTAGTCATCCTTACGAGGTTGAATCTGATGCACCTATACTTTCAATTTAATAAAATAATCGAAACATTCAATTACAAAACAAACATCAAAAATGTGCAAGTAAAGTAGAAGGTACCTCTAATCAGTTTTCCTCTCACCAGCCATATCAGCCCTTGATCCTAAAATTTTATGCTGCCTGCGAGGACAAGGTACAAATTCTATTTTAACCATCGCATCTTTGTCAACTTTGACTGTTTGATTCCCTCTGCTCCAACCCAAACAGCACCAGCAAAGAAAACGCTTTCCTCTCCTTAAGATGCTCCATTGGTTAGATCAGATTTATTTGCTGTCAGTAAAGGTTGTATTTGCACATAAGTCTATGACAGATTGCAAGTTTATTAACTTCAAGTGAGTTTTCAGGCTGCTGGGTTGAGGTTTTTTTTGTTGGGTTGTTGGGTTTTTTTGTGGGATTTTGCTTTTTTTGGTTTTTTTTTGTCAGCGCTCCCTCCCCCTTTCCCCAAGATGTGGGTTACTTGACAAATTGGAGTTAAGTTATCTTAGGTCAATGTAACTGTAAGTTAAACTAATGAAGTGTATGTCTATGAGTGATGTCTGATTAGTTTAATGCAGTTAGTGCTGGACAGCTTGGGCTGCTGACCTTGAAGGAACACAGATAACATTGTGATGCGTTGGAGGATGTGGTTGTGATACAAGACAAATTTACATAACAGTTTGTCATGTACACTCCTCCAAAACAAAACTGTTGCAAAAAGAAAGCAAGAGGAAACCAACACTAAATGCCTCTCACAAGACAAAACGGGGAAAATTAATTATAACGTTTGGCTTGAGGTGGGAGATTATTTTAAATGGGAGCCAAAAGCAGGCACAGGAAAGGTGAACATTTACACAATACGTGTTCCGAGATGGCTTAGACATTGTGCTGGGTAACACTGAGCAAATGCAGCGTTCTACAGCACAAATCTACTCTTGAAAAATTATATCCCTTCCTCAGCAAGCACCTACTCACAGTAAAAAATACCAGACCCAGTTCTGAACTGCAACTCATTGGCACATCATTCAGGTGTACTCAAAGTCCTCCTGAAGTTCATTCTGCAGCTTCTTGGGCTAAAGAACCCTGTGCATGAACAGTCTCCCCCCATGAAGGTGCACAGTCCCAATACAATGTTCGCCATGCCGTGAGCAAAGCTCTATCTCACTGCTCCAGACAATCACCTCGCCACATCTCATCTGATCAGGTAGGCCAAGCAAAACTTCTGGGTTTAGAGACAGCTTGGCTCTGGGGGGGGCTGATTCTCACTATGTGATAGCTATCTTGTCGACCTAAATCGCCTGTTTTTATCAGCCCAGGTTCTAGCTGATGGAAATTTGCTACTTACATAAATGTATAATTGACACCCACAGTTGCTGGCACGTTACTGAACCGGACCATTATTAAGATAAAACTGCTCCCTTAATCCTCCAGGTCAGCTTGAGCAGGACACTGATAAATCAGACTTGCTAATAGATACATGGGAGGGCACGTGAGGAAGCTTGCAGTGTTCACATCCGTGCCATCTCTCAGCCTAATCTGTGAAGCACAGTTTAAACCTTTCAGAATGACTGAGCTCACATGATAAGTTTCAAATAAGAGATACACATACATGTATAGACATCAGGCACCCAGATATTGAGAGACTCTCACAGACTGGAGATGCAAGACAAAACAGTCCTGGAACTTCTAAATAAAACATATAATTTTTCAGTTATACCCCAAGGAGAAAAACCTGGGCTGTCCACTGCAAGCCCCTAATTGCTCTCACATACACCCCTGCATTCACACAAGGAGTGTGTTCAAGAGACCTGATTGAAGGCATCTGCATAACTTCAGTTTAGAAATTGTTTAGTCTCTTGGTTACCTGTAATTAGAACTTGTTGGTACTGTTTGCATGAAATAAAGAGCAGAAGTCCGTGCCTTCCAATGCCACTTCTTGGCTGGGAGTGTGCAGAGGACACAATCTTCTTGTAGCTCTTCCTGGAGAAGATCCATCAGCTGTTTGTGGGAGCCACCATAAAAGGGTTCAATGAGAAGGACACTCATTTTACAAGTACTTCAGAACTGTCTGAAACCTGAAAATGAAAACAGAGAAGTATTTTACTTTAGAAACATATCTTTATTATTATTGTTATTGTTACTACTTAAAATTATATCGGAAGAAGAAATATACTGCAAGGCCTTGTAATATATCCTTAATATTATATTAATGAGTTTACCTCAGAAAAGGCTTCTTAGCAATTATGATGACTAGATTATTTTGACCTTTAAAAGATACTGTCTGTAAATTTTAAATGAATGAAAATGTGCAAGACTTAGGAACACATTGTATTTTGAATTTATGGGTTTGTTTTCAATCTGATATTTAAAACCAGCTTTACTTTACACACTAACTGCCTAATACGGTCAATTATTCCATAACTTAGAATGTAGCTTATTCATTCATTCTCCTTTTCCTGGTGGCAGAGAAAATTAAAGAGCAACTCAAACACACTTCAGCCAGAACAGTTGCCAGTAACAGTGATTTGGGTAAGAGACTTAAAGGCAGAGAGCAGCTTGAGGAGATGCAGTCAAGGCATTCCCCAGGACACCCTCCTGCATTGCTGAGAGCTGGGATCACAACCCCAGCAACAACAAAAGATGTAAACCACCCTATTTCTTCTGAGTACTCCAAAGGGGGTAGAAGAGAACACTAGAGGAGGCTCAAGGAAGCTCTGAGACAAAAAGCCACAGAGCTGCTCACAAACAGGATGCAGAACGTGCTGCCCAAAGCAGGGGACAGATGAAAACCTGGTGACTATTGCTCATCGCCCTTATGAGTCACACCCTTGGGGTACTCAAAAGCTGCTTTTCACATGTTTCGAGCAAAGCCACCACACACAAAAGCTGAGAGCAAAACCCTGAAAGGGGTTCACCATCCACAAATACCTCTCTGATGGTTTCCCTCTCAACACTCCCTAAGAATGATGGACTCCCTGCTAAACTCAGTTACTCCGGACTCGTGTTTGACACTGTACATTACAAGACCTTACCCATTTCCTGACCTGCAATTTCTAGTGGTTTCAGACTGCAATCCTTACCTTACCAAAACCTCTGGTGACAAGAAATGAGAATTCAACAGAGAACTACAGACTCTCCTGAAAATCTCAATCATCATCTCAACCATAGTTGAGAAATTTAGTTTGATTCAAGATCAGGCAAAAAATATTATGTATTCTGTAATCATAGGGCAGAAAACAAACAAAAAGTCTTTTAAGTGCACTGTGGCTATCAAAAGATCAGTTAACCAGCAACAAAAATCCAAACACTGAATTAATTTAATTGGGAGACAAAACATAAGAAACCTTTAGGTAGTTTTTTGTTGTTGGCCCACCGCAGTGCCAGATGAAATGGTGATGTAGAGCTTCTGGGTCATTACAGAACAATCAGCAAAAGAAAAAACATTCCATGCTCCAACTTTCCTAATCCAGCCTGGATTCAGGTTATCATTTGCTCTATTATTCACTCCTCCATAATATTTCAAATAAATTACTTGTTTTAACAATTACGTTCTTTGCAAAACCAAAAGGAAAGCCATCTGGAAGCAGATACTTCACTCCATTTTGGAGCTTGCTTCTTTTCAGGTAGCAAAGCAGTTTCTGATCTCTTTTCCACTGACCTAATTTCAAAAAAATCACACTTTTGAGATCACTGACGTTTTCTGAATTTACAATGATGTAACCAAAATCATACTCTCTCCTCCAAAGCCCTTTTGGAGCCTGCAGGGTAATAACTGCTATAAAAACACAAGCTGTGGTTTAGAATCTGCACTATTCACCTAAAGAACAATTTGTAATTAATCATGCTATGCTTGTCATCAAATGCCACCGAAAATTTAATTCAAGGGACTAAAGGGAAGCGTTTTATAAATTCAGCCCCTAAAAACAGGGTATGTGAAAAGTTGGTAAATGCCACTGAGTCAGTCACTTGGGGAGGCTTGCAACTAATTTACAAATCATTAGCAGTATCACTAATAAAGCAATTTGTTCATGAAGCATCTGATCAGATCACACTTCACCAGACTAGTTCTGAAACTGGTTTTATCACCAGGTTTAGCTGAACCCACACTGTGCTCTTTGGTTTTATTTTGCACCAGTTTTCACTGTACATCCCTCACGGGAACACAGAATGACTGTACATGCTGATGGTAAGAGATTGCTCAGTCCTCATGTTTCCTCCTGCTTAAAGACCCTGACATTTACTTAATTATTCTGCATTTACCTACCCTTAGATCTATTAGGGAAACTGCAATACACAACTATTACTATACAATAAACCTCTTTTGGCTATTTACATTGGGAAACTGGGTTGAATCGTGGATGTGTCGTGGAGTGGGTGTTAAGATAGCTCTTGATATGTAATTCCTCACAATAACACTCATAGACCCCGTGGCAGCAGCCCATGAGGGTGACAATCAGCAATGACACATTTTTTTTCAGAGACGACCTAAAGCTCAAAGGTTTTCTTACAAAACTCACTCGCTCCAAAAAATGTAGGTACTGCTTATTGAAATCCTCACTATCACTTGTAGGATTCTGTTGCTGTGTGATCTCTGTACATTACCAGCAATATACACCAAATTCAATTCAGAAAAAATGTTATAATGTTATTTAAGAAGGAGTATATGGTTTATTTTATTCCTTTTTGTCTTTTTTTTTTTTAATAAGATGCTACCTACGTAAGATACAACTAAAGGATAATGGCAGTACAATATATGTCACATTCACTTCAGGGCTTGGGTAAGATGAAGCAACTAAAAAGTCAATAAATCTTCTGTTTTTAAAAGATACACTGATAATGCTAAGGAAATTATATTACATATAACTAATAATTTCTTGTACTTAGAAAGACACAGAGGAGGTAGGACACGGTCGTTTGGCTCATATTTCACCCACATGACTTCCAGTTTTGTTCACATACAAAAATAACAGCTATTATTTTTTCTTTATTTCCCTTGACCCAGCCATGTTAAGGTAAATATGTACCATAAACTCCTCAGAGGTCTCCAAAAGACACAGCTGATAAATGGCCTGAGAACATTCACCGTATCTGATGGAATGCAATCCTCAATTAAATATAAATCACTCCAGGTATTCTTTTCCCCATTTCAAAGAAAACAACAAATATTAGAAAAACAGAACTGCTTCCCCTTTCTCATTACAGTATTTCCTCTCTGGAGCCAGCAATCCTGGGTGTTCCTCAAACAGCTCAACCCCATCCACACGGCTGCAGGATCCTTTCCTTTGAAAATTTCCTACACTGTCTTTACCATACAGAGCAGCACATTCCTCAGGATACACATTACACATCTGAAAAAAAAAAAAAATCCTTCAAAGTGGTAACAGTGTCCAAACGACATGACTAATACAGAGGTATATTGAAGTACTGAGAAGTGTAGGTGGGTAATTAGGTGCTGTCTCAAAGCCAGAAGCTCAGGGTGACATTCAGCCAGGACTTTTGTCACTTGCTGCAGCTTTACCCCACACTGAAACATGGCAAGTGATGGAGTCTCTGAAAGGGCCACTGCTGTTTGAACCTATAATTTCCTTTTAAAAGGAAGTCTGAGTACTGTACAGAGTAATAAATAAAAATTATCTTTAAAGGCATGGAAGAATTAACTGTTCAACCAGACACAAAACCATGGCTTCTTTATAAACTCTAGGTGAATGCCAACTTAGGTATTTTTGTTAACCAACCTAGGCAGAGAAAACCCATCATTTTCCACAATTTATTAAAAAACACACATTCACTCTTATATGCAGAAGTGTGGTTTCACAAACATCAGCATAGCTCACATCAGGAAGCCATAATTAGCTCTGTTCATTGACGCACTCAGACAACATAAATTACAGACCACGTCTAAGTATCCGTCCAACAAAACAGCTGAGCAACCATCCAAACCCAAAGGAATAATTGTTAATATATTCCACAGGTAGAGATCTGCTATTAGTTACAGGAAATAAGGTATATGGTTTCAGTAATGATGGTTTTAACCGTCACAGTCCCACACATATGAGAAATTTATTCCGCTGCCGTATCTGAGCACACGTGGTTCGGAGTGTCGTAACTCAACCCACTGCAAAACCCACCAGGTACAACCTGTGGACACCAACACTCTTAAACCTTTGATGGTTTCACAGAAGCTCGCTGTGATGGCTGACACAGGCAAAAAATTTCCGTGTTCTACAGTGCAATAAAATGTGTTTTTCCAAAGGACTTTTGAGAGTCCTTACCTTTCCTCCTCTGTCCCTTCTCCTTCCCATCCCTACCTGAATTGGGGACGTGCTGCAAATACACACCCAGAGATTGAAAGAGCCTGCATTGCCCTCCCACTCACGACAGTGACTCACCGAAACCCCAAAGCTGTACCTTAAACACAATCACATCTCAAGGTTTAACCAAAATTTAACTTGTATTTAGATCACCCAAAAGTACCAGTTCTGAGGTTTGTCATTACTATACTGCATAAGCGAGAATGACAATTTATCTTTTATATAAACCAAGTGGAAAAAGCAAGAAAACCTCCACTTCTTTTGAGAATGTGGTAAACCAAAATTGTTCACCTGTATTTGGATGGCTGAGCAGCACTAACATTAATTTACTGGTGACACCCATAAACCACAGTCTAGCCCATGTACACAACCCGAGAGCTGCAAACACCTACAGAATACCAAAATTTACCATTACCTGGAGGCAGCAAGGAATGAAACCTGCATGGATTTCCTGGCCTGCTTTGGTTTCACTAAAATACCACATCTCATTTTTACTGTACTTATGATGTACACTTACAAGGGCATGGAGTGACAGAACAAGGAGAATGGCTTTAAACTGAAGGAAGGAAGGTCGGTTTACATTAGAAAATGGGAGGAAATTCTTCCTTGTCATGGTGGAGAGGCTCTGGAACACAGTGCCCACAGAAGCTGAGGCTGCCCCTGGATCTCTGGAAGCATCCAAGGCCAGGCTGGTTGGGGCTTGGAGCAGCCTGGCACAGTGGAAGGAGTCCCTGCCCATGGCAGGGGATGGAACTGGATGAGGTTTAAGGTCCCCTCCAATCCAAACCAACCTGTGATTCTATGACGCAATCAGAATTGCAAACAACATAATTTTTAAAGAATTGGTTTGATCTTAATCAAATTGTGAGGACTGCCAGGTTCAGTTATGTCTATGTTTTCAACCCTGAGATGGAGCAGCAAGAATTGAAAGTCAAGATTTTTAAGATGTCCCATGGCTATTAATCCAGAGAAACCCTGACAAAAGAGACAGTTAAGGCTCCTTTTGGAGTTTATGCATTGAGAAAGTAACGTGCTGTAAAATCTGCGCATTACCCTGTGAATGCTAAGTTAACAATATTGCTATAAATCCTTAGGAAAAATATGTTAAGGCATATGTGGTGTACGCATTTTGAAACTCAGAATTTAAACTGTTTTACTATTTTATCTAGGCAATGGTACTAATGACCTTCATAATTTTCTGCTGTAAATTAAATTTGTTTTTTTCCAGCTACAGAAAAGTAAAAAAAAATTAATCCCTTGAATTTTCTTTTTACCTTCTTCCCTGACACAGTCTGAGACTATCATAAATACTTTGCATCTATACTTCTAGCCATCCTCAATCAACATCTTTGAAGATCTTAATCTATACTGAATAAATTATTGCAATTTATACTTTTTTCCAGTGGAGAAAGACATCTGTGCATCACATTTATGGTTAACTCAAAACCACAACAGTCAAAGCTACCTCTGTGGGGAAGCCTCCATGCCCCCATGGAGCACAGCACTCCAAAGATTTATTTTCAGGGAAATTTCCCTGACTGATGTGCTGATCTCTCAGTACATTTGGAATGGCAATTACAATATGCAACTTGGTTTCTTTGTGTCTAATTGACCTCCTAAATTGTATACATGGGACTAAATACTACTCAGGACAGGGCATGAGGGATACTCAGTACTCTGTAAACTACCTTCACAAATTCAGATTTACAAGGGCAAATTAAGCATTGTTAATATTTAATTAGGATAAAATTTTCCTCCAAAGAAAAGCAAGATAGAAGGGGAAAAGACACAGAAAAGGTGTGAGGGAGAACCAGGGCCATGCTCTGCCAGGGAAACAAATACAGCCACCATCACCAACAAACCCAATTAACTCTTCCACAGGCTTTGTTCCTCTGTCTCCTCCCTGTTATGATCCAAATAGGTTTACAGAAGTTGACATGAGTATGCTGCAGAGCGGAAGATATTAAATAATTATCTTTGCAAAAAGTTTTACATTATTTTAAGGAGCTCTTCCACCACTAAGAGGATTTTTTTAAACAAGGTAAAAAAAAAATACAGCTCTAATATGAGAGTGTAAGAGTATGCCAGGTTTGCAATTGGATCTGAGAGAAAATTAGTTATTCTGATTTAACAGTTAATTATAAGCTCCCATTTGCCATGTAATTCTGAAGCCTGGAAAAATGAAAACGGATTTTAACAGACTGCTAAAGTTGTTAAATGATATGTTGGCTTTATCCAACTTATTTGCAGTGTGTTTACAGCACGTGAAGGATCAAAACAGTTTACAGGACTCAACATTTCCAGTGCTGCACCTATGACTATAAATTTGATCGCACTGATGATGCTGAAGGCTTACATTAGGTTTAAATAGATGAAGGATCCTTGATTTAGAGTATCTCTGAGAGGAGAGGGAACTAATAGGTGTGGTAATGGGAGATGTAGCACTATTTTTAAACTTGACAGGAGACATATTAGTTGCTAGTTCCCTATTATAGAAAAAGTCCCAGTCTGGTAATAATGGGCTGGCATTTTGAAATTCCTCCAATTTATTAGGAATATGATGAGAAATATGCTCCACACACTCTGAGCTTCAGACCAGTTTCTGTACAGAAGGTAAGAATTACAATGTGCATTCATGGCCAGTTTAAAGAGCATATGTGTTCATTTTTTAAAAGTCACAAATATTTTAACTAATTTATTTGAAAGTCAAAGTCTACAGTGCATATTAGCCGATTGATTAAAAGACAAAGCATTTGCTAGAAGCCATCATTAGTCACTCTGTGAGGTAATAAAAATCAACCCACATCAAAAAGTTGATTTGTTCTCCCCAGCAAATCTGAAGTAGCAAAATGCTAAATGAAGACCAAATCACTCTTATGTCAACAGAACTTGGGATTGCGGAATTAAACTGCTCTTATAAAAAGCTGGAATTGCAAGAGTTAATTTAAACATTAGGCTTGGTAGCCTGAGATGTTTGGCAGCAACACTTGAGTGGGCACAAGCCAGATTTCTTTTGTAGTCAGAAGGTATCCCTTTGAATATGTGATGAAAGGATCTGCATCTTCAGTCACACCTTGAGTCCATGAAAAGGATGCAACGAGATCTACTGTCAAATGGAGTTCAGCTGTGAAATCAGGGAGGGGCCCCACACACAAGGGCAATTCTGATGGCAGGTGGCCAGAAAGCCAGCTCTGTCCTGAGCTGCATCCAAAGCCATGGGGGCAGCAGGTCAAGGAAGGGGATGCTGCCCCTCTGCTCCCATGAGATCCCAACTGCAGAGCTGCATCTAGCTCTAGGGTCCCCAGTGCAAGAGACTTGGTAAAGCCAGGCTGGGAGAGCTGGGAGAGGAAGCTCCAGGGAGACCTCAGAGCCCCTGCCAGAGCCTAAAGGGGCTCCAGGAGAGCTGGAGAGGGATTGGGGACAAGGGATTGGAGGGACAGGACACAGGGAACAGATTCACACTGAGAGGGTTAGATGAGATATGAGGACAAAACTCTTCCCTGTGAGGGCAGTGAGGGCCTGGCAAAGTTTGCCCAGAGAAGCTGTGGCTGCCTCTGGATCCCTGAAAGTGTCCAAGGCTGGGTTGGAGAAGGCTTGGAGCAACCTGGGATAGTGGAATATGCCCTTCCCACAGCAGGAGGTGGGAACAGGATGAGCTTTAAGGGTCTCTTCCAACCCAAGCCATTCTGTGATGCAAAGTTCACAAGACATTTCAGTAAGATTACTTCCAAATTTATTTCAACCATGATGGAAAACGGACTTCAAAAGGGGAGCCAAATGTACCTGTCATGTTTTCCACCTTAAGACCTGCAACTAAAGGAACATAAAAAGGACAATCATGAGGATTTTGCCAACCTATGAAATCCTTAATCAAGGGAAGAGAATAAATGATCAAGTTATTGTTTGTTTATGAGATGCAACACTTAAGTACTGGATCCCTACAGAAGTGTGGGCATGATACTCTAAGTAACTTCAAGGCTGAAATGTTACCTATACAAAAAAGCCCTCAGTTTTGAATATTAAGTACTAAAATTTGACAGATGAAATTTTTTGGTCTTTCACTTGCCCAACTCTTTTCAGCTCAAAAGAGAGCTGAACCAGGGCTTCATGCTCTGAAGCCATAAGAACAGAAATACCTCTCGTTAACTTCTGTGCAACCAGCACCACATTGAGGGGTTTTAGAAACCCCTCAAAAGCTCTCAGAGTCAATAGCAAACATCACACAATACTGAATGAGGTCTTCATACAGCACTAAACGTATTTTTCCATGTTAACAATATTTATATCTTATTTCCAACTTGACGTGCAGATGACATGTTACCCACATCAATTTATAAATCCAGCACAATAGGAGTTGCCAATTTGATTTAGTGGTGCAGCACCCTGTTTCCTGTAAATAATTTCCCTAGCAGGCTTTGACTAAGCCCTCTGAAAGGGCTCTAGAAATATTAAAGGCTCCAGTTTCTGGCCAAAATGCTTTCTGACAGCTCACTGCAAGTGTTCCCCAGCATCTCTGCTGACCCAAGAATAGCAAATTTAATGACTTAAGTCACTTGTTTCTATCCTCTTGTGTGCAGAGCTTGCAAATTACTTCAAGGATTGGCTTAAAGCAATGAAGAAAAGCGTATTCATACATTTTATTTTACTTCACAAGTATCAGAAAGTTAAGGGGTCTGCCTCCTCCACTGGGAAGTATCTATGGATACACACATTGCAGAAAGCTGAAAAACACTGACACGAGTTAAATAAACATGTCTGGTATCATCTGCCAATTGAAATGGTGAGCATTGCAGGAAATATTTGTTTTCCATGAATAAAAGCGATACACAAGCATCTCAAAACAATCTGTTTTGGAAGGTTATTTTGGTTGTTTTGTAAACAAGTTTAGGTTCTGAGCTGATGTTTTCAAAACAGATACTGCAAAGCGAATGAATATTCATGTCTGGGGGAGACCCTAACAGACATTAAACAAGTGCGTGGCCCTTTTTAACAGTGCCACAGATAAAGCAAGGCAAGGACACTCAGAGAGGACATCAAGATGTAAATTTTTTCCTTGAAGTTTCTCAGATGGCTGAAAAGTGCCATTAAAATCCTCATGCTCAAAAAAGCCTGGGCCCTAAAAACTTGGCTTTTATTGCACATAAGAAAATCTGGCTACAACCCACAAACAGCACTGTAGTCTTTAACAAAAAGAATTAAAAACAGGGATTTTTTTTTTTTAATTTGACTTCATTATAAATCATGAATGTATCAGTACAACTCACTTAGGTTTTCGGCTTTAGGGTCACTTGGGAATCATTTAAAACCTGTCTGAAAACCATTTACTGTGCTGGAGCAACTGGCCACACTCACAAAACTTCTCTTAAAAGCCTGAAAATCCTTATCAAAATAAATCATCCTGCTCAGCAAAACCAAAATTATGCTGTCACTTACCAGCTCCTTCCACTTGTACCACCACAGAACCTACAGAACCTGGAACACTCCCCCCACACACTGGTACAACACTAAGAATCGCTGAATAGTTTGGGTTGGAAGAGACCTTAAAGGTTATCTTGTTCCAACCCTGCAGGCAAGGACACCTTACACTAGAGCAGACAGCTCCACACCCCATCCAGCCTGGCCTTGGACACTTCCAGGACTGGGAGTTCAGGAACATTAAGTATGGTTTATAATGGCCATGACTACAGGGGAGCAAAGAACAAAACATATTCACTGCAGGGCTCAGAGCTGAAGGAACTATTTTAAGGTCATTACTGGAAGATGCAAACTATTTAAAGTTTAGCTGGCTATTAGTAGGTGCTCTTGCTGACACTGCTGATAAAAATCCCAGAAATACCATTACAAGGCAACGCAAGAAACCGCTCACACCTCACACACGCAAGGTCTGTGCTTAATATTCCCACTTCTTCGTTTCAAAGCCACAAATATCACAGCCTCTGCCAGCAAGTTAAAGATGTGTTCTGACTCCTACTAAAGACATCAGAGTTGTGCAGTTACTCTGGCCATTGGGAGATTTTTGGCAATACCCCCAGTTAAGCATTCACAGCAGCCATAAGCAGCTCTTGGAGGCCTGGAGAACAACAGCATATGGACAGTTTGGGAAAACCTCTGTAATCAGGGCAGTGTTACTTCAGAACAGTGTTCATGTGCAGTCAGGCTCACAGCAATGCTGCAGCTGAAACTTATGGATATTTTCCATGTACATGGACCTGTTTGAGTGGGTCCAAAGGAGTCCAAGAGGATGTTTCAAGGGCTGGAGCCCCTCAGCTCTGAAGCCAGGCTGGGAGAGCTAGGAGTGTTCACCCGGAGAAGAGAAGGCTCCAGGGAGACCTCTGAGTCCCTTTTGGTGCCTCAAAGGCCTTCAGGAGAGCTGGAAAGGCTATTGGTACACGGGCCTGGAGGGACAGGACACAGGGAATGGCTTCAGACTGAAGAGTAAGGTTAGACTAGAGATTTGGAGGTGCTTTGGTTATAGAGATGACATTAAACCCACATTTAAATCACCTATTTATGCTGTGATATTCAAAAATCACTTTCATTAAGTGAATCTGAAGCCAAGAGAGGTGATACACAGGCCTTAGTACAGAGTGAATGATGCAGATCTTTCCCAATATTTTCAGATCCCATTTTCCCATCAGTGTTTAAGCAGAGACTAATCCCACAAAGCTTTGTAAGCAATAGATACCTGAAGGTGCTTATGAAAGTGATTTAGCCCCACATTTAAGGTAGAAATAAATCTGGAAGACACTCTCCTCCTGTGACCACTGAAGATAAAATATAATTACGAGGGAGGGGACAGGGCAGGAAGGAAAAGAATAAGTTCCCTTCAGAAAATATACATGTGGAAAAAAACACAGACGAGGTACCCAAAATAAGCAATACCATACAAATGCTTTGAGAAAAGAGAATTATTTCCACCTATCTGCATTGATCACACACACACTTGCTTCCACTGACAAGAACGTAATCCAAACTCTGCCTGTTCATCTCAAAGTGGTTATGAAGCCATGTGTGAGGTGCATTCAACATCCTCTAAGATGAACAGAATCTGTTTTGCATGCCAATATCCTTGGAGAGAGCAATATTCATGCAAGATGATTCAAGCTACTCTTCAGAGCTGCAGCACTCTGCCTCCCCATTGAAGCTCTGAATGAGCATGGGCAAGAGAGATCCATAAACCATTTTTCCTAGAGTCTATAGACAGTTGGTTTCTTAACACTCACGGAAACATCTTCTTGGGCATTAACAGAACGACTTAGAAAGAAAAAAGTCTGCTTTTTCTCTTTAGAGCTGAGTTTCTTTTCAAGCTGTGTAACACCACTTGATATTTAGTTTAGCTACTCAACCAAGCATCAGCCTTCAATGTATCCAAGGTGCAGAATGGTTGACTAACACAGACCATTTCACTTGTTCGGGCTTATTTACAAATACCACTTACATACTGCTGGCATTTATAATGACACCTGGGATGTTGCTGACACACCACTACGTTTGTAAAGTTGGAGTCTACAGGCACAGTGGATTCTAAGAAATGTGCTGGGGAATACGCACAGCATTTCCTTTGACTGTAACTAGAATGGTTACTTTGACTATATCCTATCTGAATAGGGAAAAAAAGCTTCAGAAACAAGCTTTAGCAAGGTTAATCCCCCACTGATTTTCTTATCACTCAACACTATTTCACTCAATTACTTTTGTCAATGATTTTTTCAAAAAATTGCCTCCTGACCATATTACAGGATTGCTTAAATTATACTGCAGAGACACATTCATGCATACACAGAACTTCATGTGTTTCTGACTACTGACTTGTTATTCCAAAGCCCACAGCCTCTAAATACTACACTTCAGTCCTAGAAACCTTGACACAGTGTTTGATGACAGAGAAATACTTGGTTTGGTTTTGTATATATAGAGCCAGACTACAAGGCATTTACCTTAGAGTGGGAGCAAAAATGGAATATAGATGATTTATTCAACTTTGCAAAGCCAGAGGAGTCCTAATCTGCATTAACATGTCCCAAGCCTTGAAGTGTTCACAGCCAGCTAGGATGGGGCTTGGAGCAACCTAGGATAGTGGAAGGTGTCCCTGCCCATGGCAGGGGTTGAAACTACATCACTTTTAAAGTCCCTCACAACCTCAACCATATTATGATTCTAAAACAAAACAAAACACTGCATACAAGCTCAAATTACTAGCAATTTGTAAGAAAAAGCTTGGATTCTTACACAGAACTAATAATATAACTTCTAACCAAACACTGTCAATTGTTCTGTCTAAATATGCTTGAAACAACAAACTGTAATTATTCTAACCCCCCCCCCCCCCCCACCCCAAAATCATACTACACCTTCTGCCTGGGGTTTTCTCATTATTAACAACAAGAGGTTTAATTTATCTGCTTTTATCCAAAAATGCTGAAGAGCTTAACAAACATTAATTAAACCTCACAACACTCCTGTGAGGTAGGTAGGTATTGTTATCTCTGCTTTACAGATGAGAAAACCTGAATTAAAAATTGTGATTTGCACCATTTCCCAACAGTAGTTTTACAGCAGTTTTACAGTAAAACCAAGTGCAGAAAAAGGGAGCAGTGACTTGCATGTCCTGACTCCCAACCACCACAATATACATTCTCTTTCAAACCAGCAGGACTTTACTTGACACTTAGCCACACGTGAGAAAAATATTCTGAAAAACAGCATTAATTTATCATTACCATCACCCCTTCTAAGAAAATACAAATACATCTTTTATCCAGATTGTACTTCCATTATCTCATTATGAAAATGAGACAAAATTGTATCCTCTTCATCTGGATAGCTGATGAATTCCATCTTCAAAAGGAAAATCCACACTTCTTGAAACCATATGAATTGTTTCTCAAAAAACTGAATCCCTGATTTCCTCTTGTCACTTACATTTCTTAACATTTTCTAAGTTTTTCCCTATTCTCTTATCTTCTTTTCTCATTACTTCATGTTGCACTTTCCTTCCCTTAGTCCTACACCACCTTTTTCTTCTTAATTGTTTTTTAATGATAAAACAGAGGATTTACTTACAAACAAGCACATCAACTACTACCTAGATGGGTCACATACCAATTTTTCCTGTCTCAAACTAGTCTCACTTCAACCTGTGTATGAACATATCCTCCATCTGACAGTCCACAAAATCAAACACTCTTCTCTTTGTCCATTCTTCCATTCTACCATATTCCTCATTAGAAAACCTCTAGAAGCTTCACAGTTCTCTTCCTTTATTTTCCATGTCCAATTGCCAGTTTCACTTCCCTGTCTATTTCCACAAATATAACAAATCTGTCCTCTATAAAAGTGGCCAGCTCTGATGTTTTGTAAACTAAGGTGGCACAATAAATATTTCTGAATGGACATGGAGACAACTGAAGTTATAGAAACTTATATTAAAATATAAGTTGATAAAAGATTTTTTTTTTTACAAAACAACTGTAAAATGTTTTTGAAGTCATATGATTTTTCTATTACTTGATTTCTCTTATTTTAGCATCAGCAAGAAAAGTTAAATTAGACCCTTTTTTTTAAACCACACAAGCTAGCACATCTTGTTTGTACTGCTTGCTCTAATGAAGTGAGCCTACACTCGCCAGTGCACAGTAAAAATAGGTAGCTCTGTTATTCATATACACTGCAAGCAGCATCTTGCAGGCTCTGAGAACTTGTTCTCATCATATGGAGGCTGCAATAAATGTTCAGCCACTGTTTTCTCCTTCAGCTCTCAAAATTACAGCTGGATTCTTTAAGCATTACATGTGATTTCTTGCACTTTAAAGCTTCTGAACTACTTGAATTGCAAGACGCAGAAGCTCTGCCCACAGACACTTTCTTGCTCCCACTTATTTCATGCTACAGCCAGAAAAGTACCAAATGCTACTTGTTCATGGGGTTTGCTGGTCAATGGATACAGGATCCTCCCAGACACATTGCAGCTGAGCAGGATCTGCATTTGCCTCTGCAGCATACAAACCCCATCTACTGCCATACAAAGTATTTTATTGTGACAGCCTGAGAGAGCTGGGGGTGTTAAACCTTGGGAGGAAAAGGCTCAGGAGAGAGCTCAGAGCCCCTTTAAGCACTGGAAGGGACTCCAAGAGAGCTGGAGAGGGACTGCGGACAAGGGATGGAGGGACAGGACATGGAGGAATGGCTTCACATGGACAGAAGTCAGGGTTAGAGGGATACTGGGAAGGAATTCCTCCCTGTGAAGGTAGGGAGGCCCTGGAAAGGGCCAGAGATGCTGTGGCTGACCCTGCATCCCTGGAAGTGTCAAGGCCGGGTTGGACAGGGCTTAGAGCCCCCTGGGATAGTGGGAGGTGTCCCTGCCCATGGCAGGGGGCTGAAACAGCATGTCCCTTCCAAACCAAACCATTCTGTGATTCTCTAGGTCTAGGAGTATGAAAACCAGTTTAAGGAAAATTACAATTTTCCAACAGTTTTCCACTGTTTAGCTACCAGCATATTATTTAAACTCACAATTTTTACATTATTTCAGAGCAAGCATAGAAATAAATATGCTATTTGTTACTATTTTGAGATAACTTGCTAAAATTTTCCCCATTCTGCATGCACAAAAGTCACGCATTATTTAACCTCTGTAGGCACAAAAAAATGCATTTTTTTCTTTTTAATACCCACTAAGGTTACCAATTCCTCTGCAATCAGCCACTGAGAGAATGATCTGAAATCCTGCAAAAACTTCAGATATGCAGCAGAGATCAGTAAGTCTCATTATGAGAGGCCTCTCAGCACATTAATCTCACTCTCCACTACTGTCACTCACTTCTTGCTTGATTCCCAATGTTTCAGCTTTTCCCTTTTTTTAAATTTTGGTGGATTCTTATCTCCAAAGCCACACAGAAACTGCCACAGAGCAAACACTCTCCAATGCTTAAAATCAGGTTAGAACCCACAGAAAATTAGTTTCAGTGGGACTCCTACTCTTTTGTGCTCTCCCCTTTAGATATATCAACCCTATCTGCATTCTAAACAGTCACTTTTCCCAAATAGCTTATGGTGAAATACTAGAAGACAAAATTGCTTCTGAAACTTTCTAACAATTCATTTTTTAACTCTTTATTACGATAAAAACCCATTTGCCTCCATAATAAATGCTTTGTGAAGAATAAAATAAATTACCCCTCTCTGTGGTATATGAAAATCTCAAGAGAAGCTTGGTTCTGCTCTTCTGAAGCCCCTCACTGGGCACCACCAGACCAAAGCTTGAGCACGAGGTTCTTGGGCATCAGAGCAACACCGGGAACATCAGACGCTGAAGAGTGTGTAGGTGTATTAGCAGTCCTACCATCCATCTGTCAGAAATCTTCGATGTTCCTGCACATCACCCACTGGCAGAGCTGTCTGCCAAGCAAAAATATTATGAAATGTTCATTATATCCTCAAATCTCCCCCCCTTCCTGAGGAGGAAATGGAAAAACCTGTCTCTCCACACACACAGGCTTCACATTCGTTACCAAGAAACGGCAAAAGACTTTCAAATTCACCCAGAAAGAAAATCTACCAAGAGACCAGGACTGTGAATTTAGATTTATTTGAGCAAACTTTACTTACCAGAGGATATGCTGACTTTTAGTTCACATATATCTCATTTTTAAGGTACGTTAAAGACAGAGTTTACAATTAACTGAACAGACAGCGTACAAAAGGCTTTTAGAACTACACCATATGGTCGAGGGAAAGGAACAATCTGGACTATCCACATTTCAATCTGCAGGCTTGTCCACCTCTATAACACGTTGTATTGCTGTAATAAAATATTAAGATAGAATTTTAAAAGTGAAAATATCTATCTTTTGCACTACCAGGGAGCAAGGCATCTTACAGTCTAGCGCATTTAATAAATATTTTAACTTTTATGATTTTGGCTTGCTGAATCAGATATAGTCAATAAAATTCCCAATTCATTTTAAACTCTAGTTCCAGAAGGATATGGGTGGGTATTCATCTTATGCTTCAGGGAAATAAAAAATACCAGTTTATAGGGGGTATACTGGCAGCAGTTAACGTAACAGATGACACATTCTTGGAAATTAAATAAAAGCAGAAAGAAAATACCCATTGTTGCTCAGTGAAGGACTAATCACATGGTCACAGCTGGAACCAGTGTAAATCATTCATTAATAAAATTCTGTTGTAGTAGTCACTTTTTTTCTGCTTTTCAAATGCCAATAGAAAAAAAGAGCTCTTTCAATTCTCTGCAGAATGGAGACAAGTATTTCATAGTAACTATTAAACTTAATAAATCTTTACAGAAAAAAAATGTCCACAAGGAAGGCATTGCTGGCATCAAGGAAAAACATAAATACTTCTCTATTCTACATATAATGCCAGAACATAGTCCAAGGAGATACTTGCTTCACTCTGTACTGGCCTGAATTCTGATCACACAGAATCCAAATCTTAAGGAAAAAATCACCTGAAGCCTTTGTAAGGCACATTTTAAAATGTAAAGAATATAAATGCAGCCTTGTGGGTCAGATCCCACAATGTGAACTAGAAAGCTGCACTAGATGAAATGCAGACACTCCAGAGAGATCATGCAATACTCAAGTATTCCATGATTACATACTCTTGGATATAGGTATCACAGGCTCTCAGCCAACTCTGGCCTGAGCAGGAGGTTTGGCTAGGTGGCCTCCAAAGAACAATCCCAATCTGAATTACCCTATGATCCCATGTTCTTTCACATTATAGATTTCTCTCTTGAGCCATGACACTTATTTTCTCTTAAAAAAAGCTATTTCAAGTTTTGTGTTCCATTACCTCCAATAGCAGGAAAAATCCTCACATAACCTCAATGACTTTGCAGGTAACGAGTTATGAAATCACAAAAATCAGATCATCCACAGCAATTATTTTGAAAGCAACCTTCTGGTATCTAAATTCTGGTATATTCTGTGTCCTACTCACACCACCACAGGATAAGAGGCCTGTTTTTCTAATTCTTTCAAAGAAACTACAGAGAACAGGAAATACAGAGTAAGCTATTTGATGTTTTAAACTGCTACAATATAAATTAAAGAGGATAGGTTTTCCTCCACTCCAAAAGAAAAAAAAAAATCAAAACCACCCCATTCCTCATCATCTGGTACAAACACAGCAAGAACAGAGCATTTAAAATTGTCAAGAATTCCTTTAACTGAAAGGCTTCTTTGAATTTGAAAGCTAAAAATATATTATCTCCCTCCTTCTGTGCCTACTAAGCAGTCTGAGCAAAGACTTAAAGCACTCTGGGGCTTGAGAGGATATTTGGGTTTTACTGCCAAGCCTGCTAAGGACTTCCCAAATCTCCCCGAGCCAGGGACCCCGGGAACACGGCGGCGTAAGCCTCGTGCAGCCGGTGGGGACGCGCCGCCGCAAACTCCGACACGCGCTCACACTTCCACATGATCAAAGGCTCAACTGCTCTGCTCTTCACTTTCCTGCAGTTATTCCTACCTCACAGTGACATACTCAGCAGAGGGAGATGCTTGATAGGAAACTGGCTAAAAAAAATATATAACCCCCCCCCCTCCAGTTTTTGAGTAATTAACTTCAAGTGGGATGAAGTGACAGTTCAAAGCACTGTCACTGTAAGAGCATTACCAACACGCAGGAGGAAATCATTACCTAGGAAAAAGTGAATACGTAAATATGTAGCAATTTTGTCAAATTCGGAAATAAAAAACACCCCTAAATATTGTGCTAATTTCTATTTTAACAATTATCTGTGTACTCTTTGTCGGAATGGGTAAAACCAGAAGGCGGGAAAGCAAATTGAGCATTCAGGTGTTATGGAAAAATCTGTATCTAAAGCAACAGCAGAAAACATCAGCTCTCACACATGTACAGGCCATGATGCAGACAGGCAGCTTTCTATAAAATACCATTTTCTGCTCTTCCTCTCTACTAATAATAAACATACTGCCTTTTTGGGAACAGAAAAATGCAGTAACACAGATCCTGACTGGCCAGGACACACAGGTTAAATTTACTTCATATTGTTTGGTGATGCATTTCCATGTCAGTAGTTGTTGTTTTTTTTTAATAAAAGCTGGTGAAAAGTGTGTCCAACCAATTTATGACTTTTGTCCACACTGAGCCCCCCAGCTGCTCCTCATCAGACTTGTGCCCCTGACTCTTCCCCAGCTCCACTCCTTCCCTCTGGACACACTCCAGCCCCTCAATGTCCTTGTCATGAGGGGCCCAAAACTAAACACAGTGTTTGAAATGTGGCCTCACCAGTGCCAAGTACATTATTTTAATTGCTTCCATGCCTAATTGGCACTATCTGGAAGTTCCCAGCAGCCAGGTGAGGTCATTCAGGCCATTGGGTTGGCAGCTGTACCTCCACCAAGCAACACCAGACACAGGGGCCCTCAGCTCCACACTGTTCCCATGGCCACTGACAGTCAGGAAAGGCTACAAGCATAAAAAAATAAATCAAACTTATGAAAAGATACACTTATTAATCATTTTTCCTCATTAAAAACCCAGTACCCAACTCTAGGTAGACTGGTTCTTTCAAATGGAGTGTAACAGAGCAGGGAAAAAAAAGCAGTATTTAGTTTAGCTAGGAAACGTGTGACAGATATAAGCTAAAGTTAATGCTAGGAAAGCTAAAATTTATCTTTACTAATCCCTCTCACTGGAAACAATAGGACAGAATTAAAAATGACCAAGTTAAGATGAGGAAGTGCATTTGGGGGAGGTAGGGAAAAGGAGACACAAGGAGGCACACGAGGAAGGGCTGCTGCCACCTCACCTAGAGAAGAGCAATTTATTTCCATCAACTCTTTAAATCACTGTAATGACTTTTTCATGTAGACAAGCATCAGAATTTTTAATTTCAGTGACTATTACCTGAGCATGCACACAATAAACAAGTTCAGACATTTACATTTCTGGGCTGATTTACATTTTAAGTCAGAAGTAGCAGATATCTATACTAAATGTAACAAGCAAGTTAATTTCTTTCATTTAGATCATTAAGGCATAAAAGTCCTCACTACAGTTATATAAATGAAGATAAAGTTATTCACAGAAAATAAATAAGTATTTCCCAAACATGCTGTTCCTCTGCAGCAGAAAAGAAACTACTTCAGAAAGAAGGATGCTGGGTGAGAGAAAGGATAGCAAAACTGCACCCAGAGTGAATTTCACACTGTAGGGAGAAGTTGACTAATATTTTTGACAGTAACAGAATAAAAAGGGGCTGGGCTTAAGCAAATAGCTGGTTTACAACCCAATTTTTATTAAATTTGTAATATAACTTTGTAATTGTGTATTAAAATGTGGCTCATATTAGGCAGCAAATAGCTTTTAAGTAAATGCTTTGCTCTCCTTAGCAAGACAGATCTTCAACACCAACTGTAAATACCAAAGCTGACTCCGATTCAAATGCTTTCAGGTTTGTTTATTTTTCCTCCTGTTTTACTCAAAATATGCAGACTTGGATGCCTACAACTAGCACATAAACCTGAAATATGGCATTTAAATCCCTTCATTAAAAGCTGAGCCCTCAAATGGGCTGAAGACAGAAGCTGAAGCAAAGGCATCTACTCCTTGGACCAGGACCAGTGAGGATTTACTCCAAGGACCAAACCCCCAGAGCTTGGGGTGTCTCAAATTCAAGCCCTAATTCTTGCATTTCTAAGGTGCCACATTGCTGCTCTGATTTTCCAAGAGGTTGGTGAGGTTTCTTAGAAAAACCAAAACCAAGGGGCGAGCTCACGTGCTGGGTACAGGGGGGGATGCTCTCAAAATGCTCACAGCATCACTTTTCATCTTCTAAGACATAAATTCATGTGATCTTTGAACAACTATTTATTTCACACCAAACCAGATATCTCCCTAAAGCCTACCAATACAGCCTGCAGGCATATTTCTTAAATAAAAGTACTGAGTCCTTGTATACTTAAAATTTGCATAGCAAAGGGATGAATCAACTATCACAGAAGTAGTAACACTCTGCAGCAACTGCTTACCTCTTGCAGAAGGAAAAAAATGCCCTGTTTACAAGGTTTAGGTGGGACTCCACAAGTGCTTCTCTTCATGTTTCACAACTCTGAGGAATCATTTTCTTACAGAATTCTGACAACTGCTGTTAAGGCTCTTCAATGCACCAGTTATGTTCACAAAATTTATATTTTGCAAGTGTAAACCTCTTTATTTGCAGATTTTATTTATTTCTGCCTAAAGGTTACTGGGATTGTACACATAATTTCAATTAAATTACATCAGTAATGCATTTTTTTTGCCAGAATGTTCCAAATAACTTTATGTACTAATTTTTTGCTGCAAAAAGATATTTTTTTTTTTGGGACAGAGATCCTTCGGTTTTCACCAACCTAGCAAATTATCCCAGCAGCACCTACATTAAATGATCAGAAAAATAAATATAAGGTATCAGATAGGGCAGCATTTTACAATTAAATCACTTTGTTGCCCTGTGATTAAGTGTTCAGAAAATAAGTAGCTGTATTTGAAAACAGGTAATTAAAAAACAAGGTGTGGATTCTGTAGAATTGTTAGAGCAGAGGAGTTTTTATCTGAAGAACCGGAAACAGGTAAGTAGTGGAAGAAAGTCCAGGATGAGAGATTCTGCTCACACCATCATTTGAGAAATATCTGAGGTTAAATTAACTCATTTTAGATTAATGGATCATAACTAAAGCTTTGAAAAACCTGCTAGAGGAGACTTACTGAGAAACTGATAGAGGTTACCAATACATGATACGTTATCTCTTGCAATCTAAAAATTCTTATCTGCTACAGAACTGAAGGTAAAATGCCACTTGGCTTAAAATTTTCTAAGAAAAGGCTGTTTTCCAGAAAAGCACATGGCTGAAACAGGGCTGCTGTTAACCAAAGGCTTCTAAAAAATACACCAGGTCTGCTTCTGCCAGCCTCCCTCGAGCTGCACCTACCCACAAGAGAGCTCTCAGGATTGGGCTCACATGGAATAATCTATATTATATATTTTGATATATAATAGCCATTGCATAATAATACTCTTTGTTACCTAACTGATGCTTATAAACAAGTATTATATGCATATTTTATATAAGATGATGAACATACATGTTCCAAACATGTTCCAGCTTTATAGTCACACTCCACATGAAGCCACCAGCACTGTCCCACACTGGCACAATGGGATCTCCTAAACAGAGCCATGACAACTAATGGAACTATACCAAAATACTACCAGCTGTATTTATATTGAGGATAGTCTTACCACAGCTTTTAGAGACCTGCTCTGCAGCTCAGGAATTAGCTGCATCTCCTCAGCCCAGCTGTAATTTGTAATTTTGATATTTTGCCTTGCCTGGTGAAAAACTCCTCCCACTCTTATCCTTCAGTGGAGATAGTTCAGATTTTAATTTGCTTAAGTATAGTTCAGGTAATATATACTCACATGATCTTTTTTCCATAATGTTTTATTTAAACTTATCAAAACCAACTAGAGGGTCTTTAAGGCTCCTTCCAACCCAAATAATTTTGTAATTCTGTGATGGCAAAATAATTGTTATTAATACTAATAATTATGTTATTTTCTTCCATCCCCAAGTGGAAATTTATTGTTCTTTTGCTAAGCAAAAGAACAATAAATTTGCTAACCCTGTAACTCAAGGAGCTTCATATTAAGACTTCATGTTAACAACATCTTCCAGTTGAAAAAAGAAAATACAATTTTACTTCTTTCCCCTCAAATTCAGTTAATCCAAGGTCACCCAACAGCTTACCACATCTCCATCAAACATGGAATATTTGGCACAAGCAGGCTCAGATCTATTTTTTATCTTATTTTTTACTAGTTTTGCTGTATTTACAGGAATATGCAATGAAATATTGAGACTTCTGAAATAACAAAATGGTAAAACTTTAAGGAGCCTGAATACACATGCTTTAAAATATTCATGGTAAAAAATAAACAATTTTATGTATGTACACACACTGTTTTTAAACGTAGTACAAATTTTACATACAAAAAACTACTCCTATCCCGTGTAAACTTGCTATTATCATTTACATTTTATTTTTATTTAAATCAACGTTCTGACACCTGTGGTTTTATTGAAGACAGCAGCAGCACCCACTGTACCAGAATGACGGGGAAAAGTCGATTCTAGTCAAATATTTCCTTTTGACTGAAGTGCAAATTGCCTGAGCTGAATGTGTATGAACTAATTAGCAAAGCAGGTATCCCCAAGCTGTGAGCAACTTCTCACTCCTCAGGCTACCCAACAGCATATACTTCACCACTTTTAATGACCATCATCCCACAAGCAACCAAATCCTGTTTGGCCAACAAAATATGAAGATTTTCTCAGAGATGCTCTTAATGTTCATTATTAATACTGAAGTGGAAGTTAGCACTCACAATATTTTGAAGAACTACCCTCACTTTTGTGCTGGAATCACCAGAGGTATGATTATGGCATGCAAATCCCTTTGGATTAAATGCCCTCATCAAAGCATCTTACAGGTACATTAAAAATTGAAAGGGCATAAACAACTCTGGCAGCTCAGAGCCCGAGCTGGTGATCTTTGCAATTCATAAACATCAACACTTGGGCAGGTTTGCAGGGGAATACAACCAACTAATTATTATCTTTAGCTTAAGGGCACGTACAGTGAGCTCTGCAGGTACTGCCACTGCTTTTAGCCTAATGTATTGCCTCTTCAAGTCTTTCAATATAACAACTCTCTGCTGTTCTCTAAAGCATTTCCAGTGTTACCAAACTGCTTTTTATTCAAAGAGAACACACTGAACCTTCTGAAAGATGTTGCTCTGGAAGAAGCAGCAGCTACAAAATGTATGTTACTTGCAAACAGTCATTTTAATTATTCACTAAGAGACAAAATCATAGAGCAGTTTGGGTTGGAAGGGACCTTATATCTCACCCAGTCCAACCCCCTGCCATGGGCAGGGACACCTCCCACTACCTCAGGTTGCTCCAAGCCCTGTCCAACCTGGCCTTGGACACTTCAAGGCATGGAGCAACCACAGCTTCTCTGGGCACTCTGTGCCAGGGTCTCCTCACCCTCACAGGAATTCCTTCCCAATATCCCATCTCACTCTGTCCCCTATCAGTGTGAATCCATTTCCCCTTGGTCACTCCATGACCCTATAAATAAGTCTCTCACCATTTTGTAGGTTCCCTTCAGGTGCTGCAAGTTCTCACCCTGAAGTTTCTCTTTTCCAGGCTGAAGCATACTAATTCTGTCAGCCCTTCCTTGTAGGAAAGATGCTCCATCCCTCTAATCGTGTTCACCTGTTACTTAGCACACAATTTTTTGACCAAAATGTTGATGCTTTATAAAACAAGAAAAAAGTGCAAGTCAGCAACTTTTTACGTACACTACTTAACTTTTTAAAATTATTAAAACATCTTCCTCAATGACTGATTAAAAACAAAATCACCTTACAATTTATCCACTATGAGTTTATGCATTGATGGCACTAAAACAGCAGGTATTTTAGGACTGGAAAAAGTATGTAAAGCAGAATTATTCAAACTAGAAGATTTATAAGTTCAATCGTCCATGAAAAAGAGAAGTTTAGTGACTACCAAAATCCCAATCTTGAAATAACAGGACAAAAATTACCCCATAACACAACTGGGGAGAGAACACCACCCACCAGCACCACCAGTGCAGGTCCCGGAGCAGCTGTGAATACTCACCCCCAGGTTCTTTCACTCCAATTTTGGGCCAGCTGACATCAAGGTTTGAGGTGCATTTAGTCATAAGCTTTGGAGAGTCTCAGCCATTCCACAAAGATACTAAGAATTCTGTTTGCAATCCTGTGGAAATGATCACTCCAGGCAATAGTTTGGGTTCTTACATTTCACTTCAATACAGAATATGGCCCAGTAAGCCTAACTCAGTATTTTCCACCCAGAACTGTCAACACCACTTTCATTCCTTCATATAAGGGATTGGTAGGATTGGTAAGGAGCAATTTCACTATTACAAATAATGAGGCAGCAAATTATAGAAAACGAAAACTTCCTGAGAAAACTAACAGCCTATTCAGACACTATTTGTAATGTTCTGTTATTAACTATTTCCTCACTAAATGGCTTTTTGTTTTTAATTTAGATTCACAGATATGCCAGGCTTCTAAATAAAACATCAGTTCAAAGACTGAAGACATTTTACACGTGGTGTTACAGCTAATGAATTTCCAAAGTTGAAAGAAAACATTGCAAAGAAGTTAGTTAACAACAGTAGAGAGATTCTGTAAATAGATTCAAGTCCTCAAAAGAAAATCAGTCACTGCATGCAGCTTTAAAGCAGGTCTTTCAAGTCAGGATTAAACTAAACTGTTATTTAGTGAAATGACACTAAATAAAAACAGTACAAAAAGATCCAAGTGTAAAAACAATAATCATCGTTCCCAAATACCCTGGGTTTGGTACAAGAATCTCTGCAGGTTCCAATAGCTCTGCTTGCAAGAGTGAGCTGGGGGCTCTGCTCATTTAGGTTGTGTTTCCATGACTTGCCTAGGTATGCTTATTGAAAAATAAATAAAACAATCATTTCTTTGTGATGGGGAGCAGCATCAGGCACATGAGTGGCTCACACTCAAATTACTGGCAGTGACACGTATGAAGTTATGAACAAAGTTAAGCCAAAACTTCTCAGTATTGCTGCAATACCACTTGATGCGTTATCTTTGATAACAAAATTAAATTTTTCTATTTATTCCTTGACAGCAGAATGGTTTGGGTGGAAATAGACTTTAAAGATCATCTTGTTCCAAATCTCTTGCCATAGGCTAGGACACCTTTCACTAGACCAGGTTGCTCCAAGCCCCATTCACCCTGGTCTTGGACGCTTCCAGGTGCAGCCACAGCTTCTCTGGGCAGCCTGTGCCAGGCCCTCACTACCCTCACAGGGAGGAATTTCTTCCTTACATCCCATCTAACCCTGCCCTCCGCCCACGTGAAGCCACTCCATCTTGTTCTACCACTCCAAGACCTTGTCCAAAGTTGCCCTCCAGCTTTCTTGAAGCTGCATTAAGCACTGGAAGGTGCTTCTAAGGTCTTCCCAAAGTCTGAACCAAAACATCCCTTTTAATTCACAGACTGAGAGCAATTGGTACACTGCTCACATGGAGATGCAGAGCTGGTTACAATCACTGCAGAAACTATTGAGACATTCCCCCATTCCAATAATGTTCAGGTCTTCAGATTTCTTCCAGGGTATCAAAGCCCTAATCATAGAAAGGTTTGGGTTGGAAGGGACCATAAAGGTCATCTCATTCCAAGCCCCTGCCATGAGACATCTCACACTATCCCAGGTTGATCAGAGCTCCATCCAGCCTGGCCTTGGACACTCCCAGGAATGGGGTATCCACAGGTTCTCTGGGCAAGAGTTTCAATAGTTTTTTTGCAAATCCTTTCACATGGAGACATCATTTTGGGTGAAGGAAAGCTGAACACAGATCAGTAAGAGCAGGATGTACCATTAACACCCACTGGCAGTTAACAAGCCAGGTCCTTCCAAACAGCAAGACAAAGCTGTAAGTGTAGGGAGCAGCAGCATTTGAGCAAGTTTTAGCTGGCAGAGATTAAAAAAACTCAGAAAAAAGCTTTAGCAACTAAGATGAAGATTCTTCAGAAATGACACAATGCTGCTGCCATCTGTAAATCCCTGTCAGCGCATCCTCAGTACCTGGACCAACTCACTCTAGGTGTGTTTGCATATCTTTGAAAGAACACACCTTCCCCTCAGTGTCTGCAGACCCATCCTTTGATATGCTGCAACGTGAATATAAAACAGCAGCAATCCTTACAAAGGAATGATAATAGCTCTCTGCTTTGATACCTATGGCAACATGACTAAAAACAAGCAATTCAAAGAAACAACTAATTCAGTTTAAAGTTATGAAGTTATGAGCTTTTTTTCCCTGTGGTCTTTAACTTATCTGCAAAGCCCTTTCATCCAATTTTGTAAAAGAAGTGTAAGTAGCCATTCTGAATTGATTATTACAACTTCAGGATGAGTGACACTTGACTGAAAGAGTAAAAGGATGTCAATCTCCTTTGCTTTCATTTTCAAAGAATGAACAGGAAAATATTCTTTTCGCTGTGTGCTCTTCTATGCAAAAAAAGGTTACAGATTGTGGCTTAGGCCCATGGTCTTGGACTCCATTCTCCTTCCACAATGACTAATACATAGAAATACTTAATCTGCTAAAATTCTTCAGCAATCTGGACAATGCAAACTGCACAAAAAAACCACTATTTGACTAAAATAAAGTCATTCCTACCCACAGAACATCTGCAGGTCCCATTCACCTGTAATCTATAATTTCCCAATACACAGAAGTCACCAAAATACCATATGGCTCTTCACCACAGCAATTCAATACATCCACGCATGCAGCCATTCACTCTTTTTTCTTTTTCCTTTTTCTTTCTAAAATTTATGTTTGAATCCCAGCAACTCATCTTGTGCCATAAAGTGTTTATGGTTTCAACTTCTATGGAGAATACAGCAGCCTTCAGAGATCGAAGGGCCATTCTCACTGTCAAAACTGGAAGTTTCACAATGATAACTTCATTTTCATTACAGCTTCACAAAGGATATAGAAATACACAACTCTTTCAGCTGCCAATAGCCTCACAGACTAAAAACATGCAACCCCAACCAGTAAGTCTCGGCTGACCACTGAACACACAATTAGGTTTTGTCAAATGCTTTTAGGACTGTACAGTCACTTATGCATTAAGGCTATAATTAAACTGCCAAAAAACTACATCACAAAACACAGCTTGTCTGATTAAAAAGATAAAAAAAAAAAACCAACCCACCTTTATCTTCTTTCAGTACAGCAGATGAAAGCATATTTTAAGTCATTATTTCCTCTTTAGGCTTCCCCCTCTACATGCAGGGAGAGGTTTTAGTTTCCATTCTAACCTGAGATGAACCAGTCGGCCTAGAAAGCTTGTTCAGTGCTGCAAAACTACCACACTCTAAAATCCAGGGTTTATTCCACAACTTGGATGCTACAGGTGAGCTAGGAACAAGACTTCTGCACAGGCTGCCTCGGTGAGAATATTGCTTCCTACAGATCCACATCCCTCTTCTGCTACAAGGTAAGCCAGTAAAAGTTAAATATCCCTAAAGTGAAGGGATGTATATAAAGAAAAATACACATTTCTGTATCTTTGAGCCCATCCTAAGCAATATATTCAAATTGTTTGTAAGTGTGCCCATAAGACATGCCTAGAATTGCTCTGCTCTAAGAATATATTTATGAAAAATTAAAAAAAAAAAAAAACAAACCCCAAAATAAAAGATACAAGACAGAAAACTGGCATTTTAAGATTTACTCCTGCAAGATGCATTCTGACTACACTAGGGTCCTATCAAGCACGTTGGCCCGGCTGAACTGGCAGGTTTCAGTTAGCACCCATCCAGCTGTTGTTTCCCAGTAAACATCTGAGTAACTACACCAGCATTGTCTCATTAGCAACAAAAAAAAAAAAAAAAAAAAAAAAAAAAAAAAAAAAAAAAAAAAATTTGAAGATAGTGTCACCAAGTAACCTGAAACAGTGAGTTAATGACTGTCACACTGGAAATCACCTAGAAATAATTATTACCTGTTTACCGGAATCCTGTGAAATTTCCAGTAGATAATATTCAAATTTAAGTTGTCAGACAAAAAAACCTATCAGCCTATGTATAAACAGATATGAGTAGATACCATGTACCAGTTCAAGGTCTGCACTTGCCTTTTCTTCTGCATGAGGAAAGCGTGAGAAAGGGTTCTAGTTTTAGTCTCTGAGGTACATTCACAGCAGTAACCACACGATTCAAGTGTCTGTGCTCCTTCCTCACTGCTGCTGTTTGAACTCAGGGTACTGTTGTGCTTTGCACCGACATATTCCTGAGATTTTAAAGTGCTGCGTTTTCAGAATTCAGAAAAAATAAAGCTTCTAGCAGTAACAATCTACAGAACAGTAGAAAATTGCAGAATATCAGAATTATTTGGATTGGAAGGGACCTTCAAGAACAACTTGTTCCAATACCCTGCCAAAAGCAGGGGACACCTTCCACTATCTCAGGGTGCTCCAAGCCCCATCCAACCTGGCCTTGGACACTTCAAGGGATCCAGGGGCAGCCACAGCTTCTGTGGGCACCCTGTGCTGGGGCCTCCCCACCTTCACAGGGAAAAATTTCTTCCTTTCCTGGTGTTGAATTAAGCTTTATCATTTGTAAGCCTCCAATAATTTTGAAAAATTAGGTAGGCTGACACCAACCCTGTATTTTTTTTTTTTTACACTTAAAAATAACACTTGGGTGCCAAAGCCTGCATGTGAACATCAGTAACATTTATGGGGTCACTCAGCCACACACTGAAGTGTGAAATGAGCAACAGATGGACAGGTTGTGTCTACCTACCCAGGATACACCTGGAATAATTAGACACTGGAAGTTGGTCACCTCCAAGGGCAGCACTGGTGGTGTCCATCTGATCTCCACTCACCCCAATAAACACCCATTTGCACTCAGGCTTGTGACTGTTTTTGCCTGTGCTCAGGGTATTTATATGCCTGTGCTTCCCCTGTGCTCCACATCAGATAATTAAAGTATTCTAGAAAAAATACCCAAGTAAGTTTCAGCTCCCTTTTCAAAGGAAAAGGTAAAAATTCCATGGAGTTGCAATGAGACTTGGGCACCTGAATGTTTGAATCATCTGAATGGCAGTTCAGAGACTCAGAGTTTTGAAAACCTTATTCTATATAATGAAAACCATAGATGGCTGCACATTAGTAGGAATTCAAAACATACATTTTTTACAGTTTATGGTAAAAAAATTACACTGTATGTAATATTTAATATTTGTGTGAACTGTATTTCTTTTTTTCTCTCATCACATCAAGTTCTCTCACTTGGGAGACAGAGACACTGCTCTCCCCACATGAGGCTGTTTTTCCCCAGCTCAGGACAGGGGTGTCCTACCTGTCCCCTTCCACCTGCTGACAAACACCAAAACACAACACTCCTTTATGGTTATGTGACTTTCAGCTCTGGGCAATTCATGAGGCTCCTTCTGTGCAAGAAGTAGCCTCAGAGGCACCACAGCTCTGACAAAATCCCCTGGTGAGAAAGCATTGTGGTGGTTGTAAGCAATTTGAGAAAGAAGGAAGGCCCTGGAGTTTGTTGCTTACTCCTATATCTCAAACTTAATTAAATTTGAAACGTGGCAGAAATTAGGACACAAACAAATAATTAAAACATTAATCATAAATGAATTCACAGCTTAAAAATATAGAGTCCTTGGCACAGATTTCATGTGAGTAGCTGAAAGTCTGTTACTTCCTGTAGCACCTACTCCTCTGGTAAATGCAGTACAGGTTGTCTGATGAATTCAGAAGTTACTGGAAAAGAAAGGGGAGAGGAGAAGGAATGGCACTGACACACCCTATGGCACACCAGCTTGTTTCCTTAAACAGCCCAGGCTTAGGGCAGTTTTAGAGTCACAGAAGTTATGTTGCAGTGTCATTTTAACTTGAAGATACAACCAAATTTATTAATTCTCAGTGTGAGGGAAATTAATTTTCCCCAGCAAAACTATAAAATACAATCTCATTTCACTGCTGACTACCATTAGTTTGAACATATGTTGATTTTTTGGGGGGGAGGCAGCACAGTGGTAAATAAATATATATCTGAATGGCCAAATATTTTTGGTCACCCCTTCCTATTTTGCTGTAGGTCCCAGCTGTCACTTAAGTCTGTCACTCTGTCACTCTTTTACAGCCACATGAAGCCAGTCTACTTGAAGTACAGGTGTAGCCCAATTGTTAGCAGACATACTTCATTCATGATCTTAACATCTCCCCTCTCTGCTTGCAACCACATGAATCCAGGCTTTGATTGAAAAGCAGAAAAAGAGAAATCAAACATGTTGCTAATTGTGTCTTGAAAGAAAGATTCCTTTAATTCCTTTAATACATTTAAAAAATGTAACCTTGTCAGAGTTACCATGTACTGAAGTACAATGTGAACCATGCCATCATTTCAGGTCAAGCAGAGAAAAAAAAATCATTAACAGACATCTAATAACACCAAGAATTCCAAACCATCAAGCCTCTCAAACAGGGAATTCTCTCCCCTTTTCCTCTAACAAACACATCATATTTATCAGAAGCATTATTACCTGCATTCATAACTGGCAGCAGTAAAATACCAGGTGGTGCTGCTTCAGAGCTCTTCACCAAAGCAGTCTGGGAATCTTGGCTATGGATCTCAGTGTTGAGCAGTATTTCTTCCAACCCATCTTATCTGCTTCAGTCCAATGGACAGATTTCAAAGTGTGATTTTCCTGAGTGTAGTAGCATTCTTCAATCTAAATAGAGTTGGGGGAAGAAAAGAAAAGAGAATTTGAGCTCATCTGGTCTAACTTTCCAACTGTTTTAGGCTAAGAAGAGCCTAAACATTGCCCAGATGGATTGCAGTCTCCCTATCCCTGTAAGTGCCCGAGACCAGCCCTAGATGGGGCTTGGAGCTCCCTGGTCTAGTGAAAGGAGTCCCTACCCATGGCAGGGGATTGGAACTGGATGACCTTTAAGGTCTCTTCCAAACCAAACCATTCTGTGATTTTGTGAAGAAGATCCATCCAAATACTGCCCAATACTACACCATACAAATATTTATCCAAATAACTTCCTTAGTCTAATCATGTCTGTGAAGACAGACCACACAGGAGATAAAGGCAAACAGGAGATCCCACAATCATGGACCTCCAGAGAGCAACCAGTCCAAACCCTCTGCCCAAACCAGAGAACAGTAGGGTCCCCAGGACCACCTCCAGTTCTGAGTATCTCCATAGATGGAGCTTCTGAGGGCAACTTGTTCCAGTGTCTGGCCACTCACAGAAAAAAAACTTCTCATTGTAACAGAATTTCCTCTATTTCAGTTTTTGCCCTTGAGCCCACTCATCTCAAGGCTGAACTGTCCCAGCTCTCTCTGCCTCCCCTTGTGTCACCCCTGACTCTCACAGTGGGGTTTCCCACCCTGGTTTTCTGGCCAAACTATAGCGTTCCTGTATTTTGATGACTAAACTATGTGACTAACTGCAGACATATTTCTCCAGCATGCTTTGCATCATCTGAAAAATAAAGCAACAAAAATTATATCACAATGAAATTGCTGATTAAGTGGGCCATGAACACATTGGGGAACCACAAGGTGTAGGCCTTTCTTATCTCATTAAAAGTCACACTTCAAGCAACAGGACATTTTTCATCTTTTCTGTCTCAGCTACATACAACCTAGGTTTTTATATCAAAATATTGCATTGCAAAGATTTAATGCTTCAAAAGAAATTAGTTAAATATAGCAATAAAGGCCAGACACACAATCCTATGGAAAAAAAAAAAAAAATCAGCTTTGTCTCACAAATCCTTCTATCACAAAACCATAGTGTCCAGCATTTATTTTTAGCTTTTAAGCTTTCACTGATGGAAGTCCAAGTTAACCTTTACTTTATTTTGTCCTGGACTAAATCCACTGTGACATCCTTTTTGCCCTTTTAAATACAGAAATTTCTTGGAAGGCTTCCAGTACTTTCAAATAAACACATTTACAAGATATGCAACAATTAACATGAGTGGCTCTAGAGGCTTCTGAGACAGCTCTGAAGTCCCTATGATGTGATGTCCAGATATGTTTATATAACTTTTTTTATTTAATAGTTACTTTCAGAAATCACTCCTTTACCATCCTTAGCAAAGTGGGTGGGAACTCTCTCCTCCAAACAACAAATTATATGGGAAAGGAGAAAAAATATGAAAAATGCAAAACAGCATTAAAAAGGCAAAAAAATTTGCATTAAAACAGTTCAAGTTTATACTTAATGATGTCTAAAGAGCAAGCTGACTTTGAGGAACACTGGAAATGACCATTTCACCCTGTAGCCGGTTGTGCTGGAGCCAGGGGACAACTGCACTAAAGATCAGAAGATTGTGATGTTTACGCACCTACAAGCTGACATCTGTCCACTTCTCAATCACAAGTCTCACTACATGTTTCTACTTATTTCTCAAAATTCAAAGGCTTATTACAATTTTACTTCAGTTTTCACAGAAGAACTTGAGATTCTCAACAGCAGCAAATTTGTGAGAGCTTCCAGTCAAAACACCCAAAGAGATAAAGCAGATACAGGATGAGAGGGTATTTTTCAAAACAAATACAAACTGGCAAAGTCTGAGGACTTTTAGTGTTGGATACTACGGGAACAAATTAAAATAGTTCCTCAATCACCTGCAATTATCTTCAAAAGTTTCTGGAAGTCAGAAAAGCTCACCAAAAAAAATGAAGTGCTAGCAGAGAGCTTGAACCCTAAAAAGAAGTTTAGCAATTAAGTTATAAATTAGGGATTCTTTATTATTATCTTGTTTAATGTCATTAAGCCAGGAATTATTCAAAAAGTTTCATCCTACCTGAAAACAAGGGATGAACAATTCTAAGGATCCCTTCCAGATAAAATTATGTATTTACTATATTATTGCAACCACAGTAAGATCAACACAGTTGTGTTGGAAATGGAAACAAGTAGATTAAAAGATGCTTCCACATCAGTGAAGCAGCACAGAGGTCCCAGACTGTTCCACGCTGAACCTCAGTGAGGAATAAAAATATTCAGAAGTAATTCTGACTAAATAACAGTCCCAATTCCCTACACAGGCTCTTGGGCAGAGAAGTTGCCCAGCCCAGTGTTTTAAAACACACGGATTTTTAAAAATTATATGGGAAGTAGTCAAATACTATTTTTCTTTAATAGCTACATACACACTGTGGCTCTTCAGCCAACTGGCAGAAACATTAAACCCCCAAACTTTTATCATTTTTACAACATGTAGAAGTTATTTTTTTCCTATTTCATGACTTTAAGAAGTACAACTAAACAGAGTACTACTGTAATTTTCTAATTATATTTTCACAAGTTTTTAATGTCATAATTTAAATTATGAACTCTTTATTTCAAGATGATTAATTAGAATATGTTCCATTTGGGGAACAAGAGTTCAATATCCCACTATCAATTAAACAAAATGCACTCCTTTAGCTTAAGATTAAAAACCAAAATGCAGCCAAAAAGTTTCTTCCTTGTATCTGTCAGATCACAAAAGCATCCAATACAGCAGGATAAGGTTGCCAGAAAACCCTAAGACTTTGAAAACTATATTATTTAGTGCAGTGGCTTAGCTCTGAAGCTGCACCAGAAATGACATCCAAGCTTTGGACAGTAAGCCTTTTTGCCAATGAATTTCTTGTAAAGTCAACAATTATAATTTATTCTGATCCTTTGTGTCATCATATTAGTAGTTATTTTTTCTGCAATCCCAGAGCAGCAACAAATAATGCCATAGAAGAGGACTGATATAATTACAGGCTGAAAAAGATAGGCCAGCACCCTTACACTCAAAACTACCCTCTGTGGCTCCTTCATACCCCATATGTTGCTAATAAAACTGTTTGAATCATACCTAGGAGACAGTTTTACTGATATTGTATCAGGTCCCTGGGTTCTTTGTATGAGATACGATGTCACCAGCACTATAACTATGCAAATTCTGTGATACAGGATCCCACTGGACACAATATTACATACGTAATTCGCAGTATGAACCTGGGCATTAACAATAATTCTAGTGTTATATAAATGAAACCACTATGTTTATTGAAAAGCTCACCACACAACAACAAAATCAAATTTAAAAAGCAATAAAGAGTAACTGACGTGCTCATAGTAAAGATGGAAACATTGGTATTTTTCCCCAAACAATGTAAATTTTGCTTTGTGTTCATGTGACAGTGCTTCACAGAAACTTTTGGCAGTGACACTAAGCAAACACAACCCCATCAACAACATTAATAAATTACTTTAAATAGGAACCTACAGAGTCCCACTTTTAGGAACGACCATGTGATATTCAGCAAGAATCACTGTATTCACATACAAATGGGATTTTCATCTTCTGCTACCAGTCATGGACTAAACGATAGAGACTAAGAATGGCAGCAGTGAGAAACCAACAGCTTGGGCATATCAACACACATCGTGCTGAAGCACCTCAGAAGAATCAGCTTGTGGTCAGGAAACACCTGTGCCCCAGTCCTGCATCAGATCTCTGTGTGACCTCAGGCAAACACGGCTTCATCCTGGCTGGCACCATGTCATGAAATACGGTCCCTCATCTTTCCTGCTTAGCTCTGTGGCCACTGCTTTATGCACAGCACATACACCTGCAAAAAGGCAGGGCAGAGATATTAAGATCAGTGTTGGAAGAGACAGGAAGGTTCAGTGAGAAACCTGACAGCACAGGGAGCTTGGTGTACATTCCCCTTATCCATGTTTCCAGTGGTCTCTTCCCTCCACTATTAATTTATTGGTTTGCTGCAGGTGAAGAGTGCTAGAGCTTATAAGGAGTCTATTTTTGAAAGAAATCAGAAAAAAAGGTAAGAGGCTGGCATGATAAAGTGAGTCTGGTAAAGAGCCAGACTGAAGAGACAAAAGGATGCTATTTTGCCAAGGTACCATGAGAATTAATAAATCAGCTCATTTTATAAGGTAAATTGTACAGTAAATCTGTATTGTAAATTGTCTAATACATATGGGAAAAGCCACAGCTCAGTAGTCCCTGGTAATATTTTTAATGGCCTCAAACACAGCTAGAAAACAAATGACACACAGCACAAGTACCTAAGGAGTCTCACTCTGAGAAGCTCCAACTTTAAATAACTGATGGAAGAAAAACAGAGCTGTAACCAGGCACTCAGAAAGGAAGATAAAGAACTGATTGAGTCCTGTCACTTGTGCGCTTCCACTACAGTGCCAGCTTAAGCAGTAACTTCTCAAATTTTCCACTAGTCTCTGTGCAATACAAAAACCATAACAGTTTTATTCTCTTTAAAAATCAATAAATAGCAGCTTAGGTGACATCTGACAAGGCAGAAAGCTCACAGTTCTTGCCATCAACATTCTGCCCTCTGGTATTGCTGCTACATTTTATCATCATGCAGTTGAGAGAGAAATATATACCTATTCCCAAAGTTTGAAAAAAACAACCCCCTCCTTCCCAAATATGGCCCAAAGCTGTTATGAAGCAACTTATTTTTAGCAAAAGCACTTATGCGCATACTTAATTTTAATTAATAGTCTCACTGACTTCAACATTTGCACAGCAAGGCAACTCCACGCTTCAATTAAAGCCTGCACAGAAATGCTGTGCTGATTCATGGCCAAAAGCATGACAGGAACATCATTATATAAAATGCTCATAAAATTAAAAAAAAAAAAATATAACAGGATCCTCACCTTTAAACAGAACATTAGACACCCCCTAAAACTCACAGCTTGAACAGAACTTGCAGGTTGCTGAATATGTGAATGCTCGGGATAAGATATATTCAGTGAAATTATTTCAGAGTAGGCAAAAGAATTCTGGAGAAGTATCATAAATGGAGACTACAGCAGGCCCAGGTCTCCAACCTTGGCATCTGCCATGGCTGGGGTTTCAAGACTGAGACATTCTTTACCAGGAAATAGGAGGCAGCTGCACCTTCACTTCTGATCTTTCTCCATTGTTCACACAGCAGATAAATGAATTTCTATCAATAACCAATTAATTATATCCAGACCAGTTCAATCAGAGATTACAGTGGGCATCTTCAGCAGATATTCATTTCCACAGAAGAGTCATTCTGCCTATTATTTCAAAATTAGATTTGTTATAGGTATATTATGACACCTAAGAAACACAAGCTTTATTTCCATTAATATATCATGAACTAATAATATCTATATAATATCATGAACTAATTTTTACTCATTAGGAAGAATCCTTAAAGAGAGTTGGAAACAATTTTTTAATTAAAATATTCTGGTCCTGTTTATAAGCAAAACTGTGGCACCTGATGATCTGTGACCCCCAGCTAAGAATTTTTAGAAGTTAAAGTGTAAAAGAACCAAAAGAGCAGAACAAAACTGCCCAGATGACAGAACTCAAGTAATAAATTGATAGAAAAGAACAGGTAGAAAAGAACACCTGAGCATTTTCCTACTGGAGCAATTTCTTCCCAGGACATCCACTTCTCTCCAGCTCAGCACTAGCCTTGCCAGCCTGCCCACACATGAGCTAAAATAAAGCCCAGCCAGACCTGCCTTGGCTCTGCAGAGCACCAGCTTGTGCATTTCCCCAACCGTTTCACACCTAATTTACAGAGTACATTTATCCATCCCTGTATTGCCGAGATCTAACCTGGGGAGTGACTAGAATCAGAATCACTTAATTGATTAACACTTAAGTGAGATGCAGAAAGCAAACAGAACACACTGGAAGACTTTCTGAAAATGCATTATTTTTATTCCGACTCCATTAAGCAGTCCAGCACTTTTGAAGGATTAATGAAAAAACTATCAAGAAATACTACAGAAGAGGAATGCTGAGTCTCAGGGAACATGCCAACACATGATGAAGTACAGACACCTCTCTGGTAGTAATGAGTCAAGCCAGGATATTCAAGAACTACAGGGACATGTGAACTTGCCCACTTGATCAGTCACAGAGTTTATTTGATTTTTTATGAAATAGCATTTTGATAATTCCTCCCTGAATCGCAGACAGCAGTACTCATCAATTTACAACAGTCATTCTCACAAAACTCACACTTTTTCCACACAGAAAAGTCTAAGTATCCAGAACTGAAAACATTCACCTTTAAATTAACATCAAAAAGCAGTCAATGAGGGTATGTATACACTTAAGGATTATTATTATTATCCTTGTGAAGCAGACAGTGTTTCATTTACAGCTGCTATTTTTTAAGCAGGAACTGAAGACAAGGAAGAACAGGAGTAAATAAGTTTCTAAACAAACAACTTACAGAGATGCTTTTTAACAGGACCACACAAAACATTCCCTAAAGTTGCATTTACAAGCCAAAGCTGACCTCAGGCACCACACTGAGTTTTGACGAGAACCTACATGGATACTTATCTTAATAATACTACAGGGGCAAATTTTACATAGGGGAGACTTGCTCTTGAACCAATGTTTTCCAATGTATTAGGCATAGAGAAGCTTTTTTTCTGCATCAAGAACCACACGTCACATTCCTTAATCTGTTTCTTTTCTTGACCAAATACACTGTGGACAACCTACAGAGGATGCCCCTCGGTCTTCCTCTTTGAGGTTCCCATCTGTAGTTTCCACTAACAATGAAAATACGTGGATTCTTTTTTCCCCTCAAAAATCTCAGTCACACACATACAAAAAAATTAAGTTATTAGAGACAATCAACAGTAAGAAGTTCTGATAGGAGTTTTTACTGATGTTAAATCAAGTGCCACTGAGCCCACACTAATGCAAAACCAGGGAGAGCTGAAGATGACAAGCAGCAGGAATAGCTGTGCAAGATGCGTAAGAATCTAGGAACAAATCTGGTGACAGGTCTAATTCAACACAAAAGGAAATAAACACTAACTCCACATTTACCAGGCCTTCCTAAATCTAATTATGCATAAAGAATATAAAAAGGAAGCTGAGATATAACTGTGTATCCCAACATCAGCCTCCACTGAGAAACTTCACTTGTGACCCTGAAACTTCTGCAGCTCCTCTCACAACAGGGACAACTTTAAGGTCATAATTCCGGGCAGGATCACTGCACAGGATGATGCAGGACTATTCACGTGGATCATACCCATCCAGACATTTTCTCCACATACTCCTGGACCTTTTCACCCACTCAGGAGTGAATAGGCAAAAGGAAGAGAGCTGGTCTGAAAAAATAATAATGGTCCACATCTCAAAACCCTAACTGTAAATCATCTCTCTCGTCATAATTAAATGAACCAAAAGTTTAATAAGACTGGACACATTTAATTCTTTGTACTCCGTAGATTAAAGAACAATTAAGAGGCTGGAAGCTGAAAAGTGGCTTAAGCTAAAGTTACACAATTGTGTGGACAAAATTCATTTGGCCACAGGAAAGCATTTACATATTTAATATAGCATATTTTAAATAGGTTTATATTGGCCTAAAAATAGCATCTTGAATAGATTATTACTGCAGTCAAATGCTTGTTTTATACCTGAGTAATGAGACCACCAAACATTAAAACCCCACATGCAGAATGTCCAGGCTCTTGACCATTTCTCTCTCTGCCTCAAACTCCAGGTTGCAGAGCTTTAGACCACCATATTCAATTAAATCAAATTCAGACTATAATTTTCTAATACTTTCTTTGCAATTAAATACAACACTGGCCAACGTTCACCAGGTTACAATGCTAAGCAATTCAAGAGATAACCACAACGATGAAAGTGTAATCTAATGCCCATTTGATTTATACAAACTATCACATATAAGCCTCATGCATCCATTTTAAGTCACTGGGAAGGATCATATTTTTCCTGATCTGAGTTAGTGTTTGGTCTGAACTTTTAGGCAGTTCATTTTTATTTGTTTGCATTAACCAGAATCAGTCTTCACACATAGAGGAAGATGCCTGGGGCTGCACAGTCCTCTGCAATCTCAGCAATCGGCCTGCTCATTCCGTGTGATAGTTATGCTGAAAAAAAATAAGATCAACCAAATTTCCAACTGCCCTAACAACTGTGGGGGAAACAGATCAGACTGTTCTTTACTTCTGAAGAAAGGGTCCCAAAAAGGTCATCCTTTCATATGAAATACAGATCATTGACACCGGATACACAACTATGGTGATGCTCACTTTTTGTTTGTATAACTGGGATTTGATTGTACCTATTCCAGGGTGTTCTATACTTTACATATATGGACTTTAAGGTCACTTTCAAACCATTTTATGATTCTAAAAATGCCCCAAATCTTTCATGTACTACTCCCTGGCTACAAATAAAGCTCAAAACCATAGAGAAATTATGATTTTTATTGACAACACAAGAGTTTTTTGTTGAGTAGAGAGGCTGAATGAAACCATTTTGCTTTCATGCAAACTCTCACATTGCGTGAGTTAGATGCAAACATAACATGTAACAGAACAACTGACTGCTCATTCCTAAAAGTGTCCAAATTCCAATCAGAATAAAATGATAGAATTCTCAAGTATCTGAAAATGGTAAAATTTAAATGGCAAGAATTCCTAGGTGAAACACCCACTTTAAGAAGTGCTTTAGCCTGATTTGCACTCACCTTTTTTCAGAGACTAACTGCAGAAACAGCACCCAAACAATTATAATTTGTGACCTTTTAACATAAATTATAATTTCTTAGGCTTATTCTTTTATATTCCATGCCATATTCTTCCAAATAAAAGCTGCCCAAAAATACTTTGCATGAAAAACTAAATGTTCCCAGTGACAACTCTGATCAAGTCACTCTTTGCACATGAACACTGAAAGATGCAACAACAGCAAGAACCACTAGTTATTCTTATAACTTCAAGACTAAACCCTAAATATAGTACGTTTTCAAATCCTCTTTCCTAAAATTCAAGTAATATGTTCATCGCTTTAACTGAAAGCTAACAAAGTACAACTTGTATTATGCTGCAGGCCATAAAGGGAATGTTCTTTATTTGAGTCATGGTTGGATGAGGATGAAAAGTAGTTTTTGAAAATTTACAACAGTTTTGACACTAGTGTGTGTTTATCGCTACAAGTTACCCCTCTCTATTTATCAGACTGACTCTAGACCTTTCACTACCTTCAAAAAGACAATTTTTATCAGTTCTTCATGTCCTTACAGCTAACCATAGGAAACTGCATAGAATACATAGAAAATCCATAAGAAAGAAGGACCCCATTGTCTGCTTCACTAAGGCAAAAGAGGCTGTGATTTAAAAGAACATTTAGTAATTCATTTGCCTTTAGCACAGCACTCAAGTGACATTTTGCTACCATTTACCTACCCTGAGTAAACATTCTGCTACATAAAAAATATTCCCAAGGAAAAGGAACTTAGAATTATTGGAAGCCCTTTCTCCTCCACCCTAAACTGACAAATCACCAGCACTGCCTCCAGTACTCCACATCAGAGAGTTGTATTTTGCTTGTGTATCCCATGAAAATCTTTATTTCTCTACCCCAAATAAACCTTTACTCAAAATAAAACAGTTCTTAATTTCTGGAGAGTATTTGGGAGGCTTGGTTTCATACGAACAGGTGGTGCTTACCTGCCTGTGGCAGCCCTTGTTAGTTTTGTAAATTGAGACATTGGGTTTACAGTTGGAAAAATGAACTCTCAATTATGGAACAATTTCAAAACCTAATCTTCCAAATTTGACTTTCTGAAAGATGAATTACGAGCCTTCGTGTCAGTCCTTACTGACTGCACCAAGATGCAAATACAGGTCTACAACATGACTACGTTATTTATTGCAGGGCAAACACCAGCCTGCAGGAATCATCCCTGACATCAGACTCTGCAGGTGCCTCCAGGAGCCACCACGACTACCAGGAATTTTTTTAACAGAACCTCAAAGGGCAAGAAGAGCCTACAACTGATTCTGGAGCTTCCCAAATGATCCAGGATGGTAAAGCAGAGGTAGAAATGTAGATAGTCTGCTACAACATGCAACAAAGTCTAGCAGGAGCAAACAGAACCCTAACCTTTCTGCAAGGTGCCACAGTTCCAACTTACAGGTAAGGCAGCAGACAAACAACTGCTGCTGTTTTCAAAGACTTGAGACTTAAAGGCTTGGCTAGCAAAAGATTTTCTGCCCCTTTTTTATCAGATACCATTTTCTGTGGGATAACACAAAAAACTTCCAATTTAGGTGATTCTTCAAAGGACTTCAAGGAGCACCTGGAGATCTTGCAAAATCCTAGACAGTAACATCAGGGCATGAAACACCTATGCTGCAATAAGATCACCTCAAACTAGATGTCCCAGCTTAAACATACAATTAATTTTTTTGCACATGTGTACAAAGACTTCATGTGCTTACATGAGAACTCAGCAAATTAAAGCTAAGATGACATGAGCTACAACACAGCATTTTTCTACCTACGAGGAACAATCAAACCAGTGTTTCTGTAACTTCTTTTCCCACAATTTAAAAGGGTTTCTGTACACCTTCTTTGTGAAATAAGCTGAATAATAATTACCTCATCACAACATTTAGCAAGCACTTGTCACCATGCACCGCTGACAAAGAAGAACCACAAAAACTTTTACTCTCAAAGCAAGACAGTAGCAAAGGCTTAGTCACTTCTTCACATAACAGAAGTTTGCGGAGCAGTTTACCAAAAAATCAAGACATATTATTTCTCAAAGCAAAATAACACACTGCACTTGGAAGACGTGTGCTCTCCATACTAAACAACACCTGTTACATACCTGAAGGGGTTTCTTGAGCAAGCCAAGTCTCCCCAGGTGGTAATTACACTGATCAAATCATGCCCACACATGTTGTAAAAATGGAAAGCAAGAAGTAAAGGTAGTCTTAATGGATCAACAGCTTCTTCTGATTTCATGCAGCACACAAAAAGAATAAACATGGAAAACTCTGGTGATGCGTTAAGGCAATTCTTACACCCAAACAATTTGATAATGTAACATTGCGTACCAAGCCAGTTTTTTTTCCTAAATAATGATCTAAACAGAATACTAGTCAATTCACCAAAAGATATCAAAGATATCCCTTTATTACAAATGATCTAAGCATCCCCCTTGAGGCTATGGCTATCAGAAAGCATTTAGTTGGCTCTCCAGCCAATAATTTTGAGATCTGTTTTATTATGAAACTGTAACACATTTTCAATAACTTTTAGCTTTGCTATACAGAGCAACAAATAATTTCCCAGAACCCTTTGGAAAATCTGACACACAAAATGATTCTCTAGTCAACTTGTGTATTATTAAGCTGAAAAAAAAACCCCATATATCGGCTCATTTGATCACTGGAGAGAATGGCAAAGTATTGGGAGCTTCAGGACAGATGGACGAACTTCAGGTCATATAAAACACTACCAAGGCTGTATTTGAAGAAAAATGTGAAAGTTTGTGAAAGCGCCCCGGGTGAAAATACTTTGTGTTGCTAAGAAACATCATCCCTGATGATGGATGAATTAAATTGTCTCAGTTAGCAGCCAACTCCAGGCATCCCTCGTTTATTAGGAGAATGTTTTCTCATACTTGTAATTTATTTCAACAGCTACATACAAATAAAAAGCCCTACCTTAAAATGAAACTGAGAATTTCAAACTTGCATAATTAATGCTACAAAACAGAATAGAGCTTACATCTTGAACAGAATTTAATAACTAACATTTAACAATGTAAAGTCTAAAAATGAATATTAATACATCCAGACTATTAAGAACTTATTTTAGGATTGTCTGCAGTGAAATACACTGTTCAACTCCCAAAATTACTCTATGTACAAACCAGTGAAGTACAAAACTCTTGAAATATTTCTAAGCACCAAACATTATCAATATTCAGGTAATCAAATTTTAAACATCACTGAGAGAAAAGCATATTCATTTGTCATGTATTGTTATGATGACAAAACCAAAAATTATGCATGAAAAATTATGCAAACCACCTGCTTTGGTCACATGAATATTGTCTTAATGTTTCATCTAGTTACTTTTTTAATGACTTACTGTTTCTCCTGCAGGACAGACTGGTGAACTTAGGGCAGTGAATTTTTGCTTTTCTGAAGGGTTTGCTGTTGAACCCCCACAGATCATACCTGCTTTGCCTGCTGTGCACTGCATTCAGTGAGGTCCCTTCAAAGGTACAGATGGAACAGGGGAAGGCCTCCAGCTTCTCTCTTCCCACCAGCTGCACATCAGGCCAGAGGAGCTCACCTGAAAGGAGAAAGAACAGCAAGCACATCTCACCTGGCACAGCCTCCAGAGCAGGACACAGCAACAGAAGAGAAGCACAGCAGGTGGGGAGCCCCAATATAAGAACAGTCCCAAGGTCAAGAAGTAGCCCCAAGATTGCTGCTCAGAGATGAGGCAAAGGGCAGGGCTTCCTTCACAACCCAAAGAGGAATACGCACAATTTTATGCCACCCAGAAACCAACACAGTTGTTGCACTGAAAACAAACCAAATGCAAAGACCCATCTTCCAAGAACACAGTTGGCAAAGGGGAGAGTCATTAAAGAAAATGAATTTTCATTTGTCTGATGCCAAGGCTTTGGAGTTTTTCTTCCTAGTTACTAGATAGTGTTCTGATGGAGATTTCAAGTTAGAAATCCCAAATTTTAGGCCTACAGAGTCCAATTTAGGAAAAAAGGTGGAAAACCCTCTATAAACTGTTCTTTGGATCACACCACAGCTTCCAAGTCAGAAATTACCACACACAGTTACATGCCAGTAATGTACTCAGCTAGTCAATACACAGAGGCAGCCACAGAGGCTCTTCATCCCAAATAACCCCACCACGGAGCAGAGTTACCACTGGAGAGCCCGAGGAGAAGTATTTAACAATGATACCAATTTGGCTGCGCAAGAGGAGATGTGTTTCCTGTGGGCCTAATAAGGAAGAGCTTTACAATCTGAGCAGAAGCCTTTCAAAGCCTCAGAGGACATGTCTTATCTGCACCACTTCTGCTCCTGGAATCCCAGAAATCCTGAAGACAGAAGGCAGATCAGACTGCAGCTTTCCTAGGCACAGATGTTGCAATCACATCTGCCTTAACTCTAAGCCACAGTCCTTGTGTCTTCCCAACTCTGTCAGCATCTCTTAGTTGCTTTGGTTTTGGAAATGCCAGGGCAGAGGATAAAATAAGTGTTTTTCATCACATCAGGTGTAGTAAAAGACCAACACAAAAGAAAAACATCTGCAGATTATAGTCCAAGCAAGTAGCAATGAAGAAAAGGTTTTGAAGCAGAGTGTGTTTCTTCCCCTTCTCCCTTGTCTATATGTTTCAGAAAATAACATTTCAAATCTTGAGATCTGATTGATCAAAGTTTTTTGGGGGATTTTATTTGTCCCATTTCAGATTGCTCAATAAAAGACAGACACAGAGAGAAAGAACCAAGACCAGCAATGGCTCCAAAGACAGTGAGGGAATCAGAGCACAACACAACCCTTCTGTGCACCAGCTCCAAAGGCTGGGTCTGCAACAAAGTACAGGTTGCAGGACTCTGACTATAATAAGCTTCCTCTTGGCATTTTATAAATAATCCTGCATTTTAGTGCAGGATTATTTCATGTTTTCATTTATTACTTGATAGACAATATAGTTGCAAAATTTGGTAGTTACCTGGGAAATGCTGCAAGCATTCTGAGAAACAGAGTTAGAACTGAGAAAAGTGGAACTAAGGGATTAATAGCAAAACTGAAACTGGGGTTTTAATACTGAACACCAAAACTGAAAAATAATTCCATTTTATAATAATGATAGGAGCATCATATGAAAAAGTTGGTAAGATTTATTCTGTTCATCACTGGTCCTAAGGCTGTACATTACACTCAGGTTTTAATACAAATGTATAAAACTAGCTCAAAAGAAAACCTAAACAATCTGGGAGAGTTAAATACTGAATACAAAAAAAAAAAAAAAAAGTAAAGAAAGATAAGACAAGCTTCAAATTAGGTTAACAGCAGCTGCAAGAATCATGCCCCACTACTGCAATATCCACTGCAGAAAAAAATAAAGAAAAAAAGCTTTACAGGTTAGGAAAAAAAATAGAATAGTATTAGAGGAAATATGCTACCTCTAGGGATAGTTAAACAAGGCATCAGGTTGTGGAGGGGTTACACAAATCTCCACTGATTGTTTTTAAGACCTGGTAAGAAGAACACCTCAGGAATGGCCCATACATCTCTCTCTGGCCTGACACTGAACTACACACTCACACATCCAGTGCAGGGCCTCGGCACAGAGCGATGACCTCCCGAGATCCCCGTTTTCTTTCCTAAACTTAAAGGCTGCACGAGTTTAGGCTCCTGCCAGGCAACTCAGCAGGTGACCTGACTGCTCCTTAGAGCTCCGAGCAGGCTTTTGATATCTCTCTTTTCTAAATAGCCCAGGCAGGCTGTGATTGACAATTTTCTCTCACATGAAGCATGCTACCTTAAATGTGGAGTACTCAGAATGATCCACTAGGGAAATATAGTCAAAGTACAGAGAAGGCAATGGCAACTGATCCCAGGAATCCAGTCCTGGAAAGGAAATCACAACTGCCAAACTGGGCAAGGAGGCACATCCCATTAGTACCTAGAAATACAGAGAATTATATTTTCCTTTCTAGCACCTCCAATAAATAAGTCTTAATAAAAAGAAGTATTTAACAAAGTACTTAGAGAAATAAGGAGGGAAGGTTTGACGTTCCTAAGCTTATTTTCACAGCGGTATGAAAGGAAATGAGGTAGAGTCAGAGCTAATTCTCCTTATATAATTTCACATGGAATGATTAGTTCTGCCCCAACAGTAACAGCTTTCCAGAGGGTCCTACTTGTCGCCAAGATTGCATACAGATGCTCTAAGTGTAGCTTCCTTATTCTCCACTGACAACCAACTTAAAAGACCAATATAATATTCATTTTACTACAGAATGAAATTCACAGCATGAATAGTAAAATAATGTCAGAACTACCATGAAACTGCAGTGGCATGTTGGAGGCTGTGACTTTTAAAAGTTTAATCACAAAATGCATTCATAGAGAGAAGCAGAGCAGCTTTGTGCTTCAGCCATATCCCCTTGGCACTGAGGATGTGCAAGAGCTGTGCCTGGACAAGGAGAGGGCAAAGGCACAGAGGAGCCTTCCGTGTCACATGCCCTGCTGAATATTTTCCTTTAGAAGGCAAGTTTCAATCATTACTGGGCTAATGCCCCCCTCTCTTAAGCCTGATTAGGACAGACATTCCACATGCTGAAGGTGCTAGAATTCCTAAGTCACCTGGGTCGCTTCTGGGTGAAATACCAATTACTGGGAATTCATCTCAACAAGGCCCACAAAAAGAAAGCCCTGAAAGACACCCCTCAGCCCAACGGTGAATATATCACACGGATAATCCTAAAACTCCTCGCAAAAAAAAAAAAAACTTGTAATAGGTATTAGTACTCTTATAAAGCACTGCAGTGCTTTGTGTTTAATCCTTGAATAGACACTAGTAGAAAAGCCATACTCAATTCCAAAATTTCTACTGCAAATTCCAGCTCAGCTGCTATTATTCCTGGCTTTTAAGGGATATATATATTTCAAATATACATAATAGTAAATTTAACTATCAATGAAAAATTTAAGTCACATGCCAAAACAGCATGCAAAATAATAGCATACAAACTTTAAATGTGTGTATTTTGCAGTTTTTAGCACAACCATTTGTTTTACAAAAGACCTACAGATTAAATACAAAATACACTATTAGTTTTAGGCACAAGAACAACCAATTTTTTATGCCTTGCCCGAAATAATGACTAATTAGGCCAGCACCACCCTGCAGTCATTTCCATAAATCTTGCCTTTACATTTAAATCACAACAAGAAGAAAACTGACTTAACAACAACAAGAGCATATTTCTCATTAAAGTTTTCTTAAAGCAAGATCAGGACAAGAAATTATTCTGTAAAGACAACAGTCTGATATTATTGTTTATTTGGAGAACTTTAACTCAGACCAAACAAAAAGTTGCACTCAGAAATTTGCTCTATTAAACTACAATCAGCCAGGGAAAACTTTAAACTGGGAAATGATAAAACACAATTTCACAGGATCTTGATGGATTTCCTATACAGCACAGACATCTCACAGCATATTCCTTGTGTAAACCTTGAAAAGAACCAGAACACAAAAGATGCAATATGTTCAACTACCTGTTGAATTTTTGGTTTTGGACATATTTGTATGTAAAGTAAATATTAAAGCAGAAAGATACACAGGAAATACAATTCAAATAAAATGAGGAGCTGTACTTCAATTAAGATTTTTGTTTAAAAATTACGGGAATTATGGTGCTTCTGAGAAAGCACTTTTTAAATGATACATACTAGGCAAGATACTTATAAAAACACTTTATTTTAATAATGCAACAGACACTTTATTTCTATTTTACTTACAAAGGTGTCACCTGGTAAATAAACACCAATAAAACAGAATCAAGATTTATATAGTTACATATTCCACAAAAAGGTTATTAACACACAACTCTGAGGGTTAGCTTTTTTCCCTACCCCAAAACTGATTGGAAAGAACATGAAAAAGTGGCATGTTTCTCTAAGAGGTGGTCTAGAAATAGAGTTAAGCCACACCACCGCTGCTCTGGCTAATCATCCATTCTGAGTTTTAAGCATTCCCAACCATTTCCTTTTGCATGTACACACAAAGGTTTGTGATATTCTGCAAGTTCTTCAGTACAATGGCTTTAAAACAGGTCTGTTTCTAATATGTGTATTTTATTAAGCTTTAGGAGGATTAACCAAGATTCTCAGTTCTTGAGGAAAATAAGGCATGGCAACAGCAAGGTCTCCAGCCTTCATTCCAACACACTAGACTCTTGAATCCTGCCAGGGTGAGTCATGCCCAACATGGGACATGGATCCCATCCCAAGAAGGAATAAAACACTGCATCATATTAAATCTGCATCCAATTACTTAGGTGTGAACTCAAAGGGTGTGTTTTTATCTCAATGACAGCTTCTAAAAATGACTGTGAAAGAAATCTTGCACTCTGGATGGTGTTTTATCCATCAAGACCATGACCACCACACATTTTCAGATGCCAGAGGCATGGCCAAAGTGATCTTCTTAAGAACCACTGTTGCACCTCCAAGAAGAAAGCATTCCCATGGTATTTAGGGCAACTTCATACTTTTACTACTGAGCATCAGTAACACAGACAACCTGCTGCACAAACAGGGAATGACTGCCCAAAAATAATCTTGGAAAACAGCATGTGGAGCCACACTGGTACACTGCTGTAGAGCCACAATATATACAGCTGTTTTGAGATGCAAAACTAATTAAATTCCTCTTTTTTCGGTCACCCTAACATTTTTTTCACAACAATTCAGCAAATTACATATGTAATACATTTTGAACATTTGATTATATGCAAATCTAAACACACACAAATATTTAAATCAAAGTTGCTTATCCAAGATCTACTTACTTCGGGATTTATGTATCACAACTGTTTGTGTTCTTTTCTTTGACCCTAAAAAAATAATTAATCAGGGGAAAAAATACAAATCACCCTTAGTGCCTGGCCTTGCCTGTTTTCCTCCAAATTCTGCATTTCATCATTAGTGTTACATATTTCACTGTTAATTTTAGACATTCCTCCAGTTCTCATTTGGACATCAAAGAGCTACTCATACTCAAAATACCAGCAACTTAAAATACTGGCTTCCCTACTTATGGTCATTTATAACTTGAAAAGATCTTTGATTTCTTGCCTACAGGAAACACTGCCGATCAAAAATAAAACATATATATGCTCCCATGAATTCCTATAGATGGGGTCCAGGATTTAGGATAATGGACTGGAGACATGGTTTTCAGATTTACATTTCCTACTCTGCCTGGCGCTTCACACGTTTATTTTTACTTTCACATCTCACATGCAGCAATATGGCCAGCTAAGGTGCACGTTTAAGACATCCATTGATATAAATCCATGGAGAAGTGAAATTCACACCAGGTTCTGTGTCCTTGCAGCATTCAGGCCCCTCTTCCTCACCGATAACTGCTCCACTTACGGATGGCTGGGGGCAGCCCAGGGCTGGCTCCCCACAGCCCCTTGTTAACAATTCTGCCACCAAAGATTAAAGTGATTCTCCTGCTTTACAAACTCAGTAGAGAACATTTCTCACATACAAATGGGGGGGGGGGGGAAATGGTAGCCAGCTTTTTTTCTTTTCTGAAATGCCTGCTGTATGAGTTCCTAACAGACTTGAGTTTATATTTAGAGTTTGCTCTTCACTTCTGCAATGTTTTTAAAATTAAAAATAATAGTGCATTACACAACTAATTCCAAACAATGAGAGACTCGCTATGTTCAAGTCAGCAAGCCATTTGCTTTGGTTTTCTTACTACTCCCACTGCAAAACAGCTCATGTCTCAAGCAGTGGAACAATCAACATTAAGATGCTGTTCTTCATACTGGTATCATGAAATAGAATCATTAAACAGCTCAGGTTGGAAGGAAACTTAAAGATCATTTTATTCCAAGTCCCTGCCATGGGCACAGACATCTCTCTGCTAGACCAGGTTGCTCCAAGCCCTATCCAGCCTACCTTGAACACTTACCACTACTATAACCAAGAATAACTCTCATACCGCTAGAAATTTTTAGTGTATTTCCCTACAACAGAACACAATTCTCTTCACACAGGATGGTATATGTTACATTTGTGAACCCAACTTTTACAGAAACAGCAGTTACCTTTTTGTTTTTTAACCAGGTAACATCTCAAGTCTATGCACAAGACAATTGGAACAGCTAATCCAAGCCAGTATTCCACATTAAGTATTTGCTCAACAGCAGCAGGAGAAATGCCTTAACCCCCGTGGCTCTCCCAGGCTGGACTATATGGGATTGTTCTGAATAAGCATATTCTGATCTTGTAAAGAAAAACAACGAGATGAATTGATATTTAATTTCTTTTCTGTAGTTATATTCCACCTTACAGACAGTAAGAACTGAAATACAGCAAATGGTGCCAGAACTACTTGCCCTCTCTATGTCAGGAAGTGCTTGGCGTTATCACGGCTTCCAACAACCATTCAGATTTTGCACAAGGAGCTGATTCCAGGAGCCCCGAGTGAAGGAAAGTACACTAAACATGTGCTGTTTTGATGATAAAATCATCTGCTTAGACACTTCCACCAGTACAGGACATTGGTCAGAGACCACAAAACTTCACCGCTTTGATCAAAACAGAAAGTAAGAAACTCAATGCTGTAAATTGGGACAGAGGCCTAAAATGCTCAAGGCATGTGGCTCTGAGCTACGGGCTCAAAGCTCTCTGCAGTCACAGAGTGCAGAAAACATTTATAAAAAGCTAAACCAGGAACTTTTTGTTTTCATATTCTCAAATTTTATTGAGCAGAAATGTTTGAGGATCGTTTATTGCTTTTACCGGCCACTCTAAAATGGGCCTCCAGCCAGCTAGGTCTTTAAAATATGTCTATATCTCTGGTTTTAAAACAACATTAAGGAAGTTGTATAATTTTTACACTGGAGTCTGAGTGACTTAGCAGTAAAAGCGACAGGTTTCAGCTGTAACACAGGCACTTGGAAAGCTACGGGCACCACTTTTGCAACAGCACCTGTTGCAGTTGGTATTGACACTGATGCAGGAATCCACAAGGGTTAACAGGTGTTTAACGCATGGCACATCCCAGGAGACTCAAATTCAGGTGTACCAGAAATCAAACTGCATTTCATCAGCTGAGGGAGGAATTCAGTGCTCTGTAAAGTACCAACACCCTGAGCTGAGCAGAGTTTTCGGGCTGGGCTCCACCTTCACTATCATTCATTAAAGAGGGAAATTGACCAGAAAGTTTGTAAGCAAGTCAATTACAAAACATACTTGTGTATTGCTACAGTAGTAAACACCAAGGTGTTTACACTATATTGAGAATAACCTTCACTTTCTTATATATACATAAACTTAAAAAAAAACTGGACTGATTTAAAATCCTAATCTCCCCTTAACTGATCTGCGCAAACTGGACTCAAAGTATTTAAACTAACTATAGTACACCTGGACTTTCAAGAAAGGAGAAAAAAGACAAGGCAAGGATACACTTGATATGAGGCCTTGAAAGCCTCAATTAAAATTCAATATTGTACTTTGTATAGAGGCTTTTTACATAAAACCCTGTCATGGTTAAGATTTAAGGTTAACCAGGTTAATAGAATCCAATAAAATAGTTCTATTGAATTATGCCAAGCCATTGTTATAACCCCCACTGAAATCTGCTATTTGACTTTACCTAAGAGCTCAACTCTGAATCATAAATTAAGCCTCAAACTGTTTCCCATATTCCTTAAAAAAACAAAGTACATGCTTTTGCACCTTTAAAGGTTTCTCTCCTCTAGTCTGCTACTCCAGTCATGTGTTAAAAGATTTGTGCAGACCTGCCAAGTCCCATTCATCCCAGACACACTTTCCTAAAGTTGGGATGTGTTTACAAAGTATATTTAAGCAGCTCCTCTGCTGCAAAGTGTTCTGTTCCAGGGCATACTTAGCTTATAATAATAAAGCCGATTTCCTAAAATCCACACGTTTCGTACAAGTAGTGTTTTTAATGTTTCTGTTTGCCTCCTTCTAAAAACCTTGATGGAATGCCAAAGCTAAGGGTCCAATCATTCCGGATAGCTTCACCAGCAGAACTGCTCAAACGTATAAACATTTTAATTTTGCTACTTGGAACCAAACCGGGTTCAGATTCTGCCGCTCCCTTTAACTGCTCACAAAAAGCAGCCCCTGCCCTGCACACCTTGCGTGCCGAAACAAAAGGGCAGAAGAAAAGAGCGTCGGTACGGAGCAGCCTCCCCACGGGCACTGCGACCGCCCGGGCCCGGCGGTGGCTGCGGCGCGGGGCCCCCGCGGGCCCAGGCCAGGCCAGGCCGCGCTGCCCGCCCGCCGAGGGCCCGCCCGCTCCGGGAAGGGGCCGGGGCAGCCGCGGCCGCTGCCCGCGCTCCGGGCCTCGCCGGCAGCCATGTTAGAGCGGCGGGAGGCGGCCCCGCGGCTCCCGGGGAGCGGCCCCTGCCCGCCCGCGGCGCTCCGGGGCACGGCGGGGCCGGGCTCCCCGCCCAGCCGCGGGCCGCAGGTGCCGGGAGCCGCGGCGGGCGGAGCCGGCTGCTCTGCTCCCCTCGGTTCCTCTCGGCTCCCCCCGCCCAGCGCGGCGGGGCTCGCCCGGACTCCTCTCCGCCGCCGGTCCTGCAGCCGAGCGCCCGCCCCGCTGACCCCTTCCCTCCCTCCCGGCTGGCGCGGGCGGCCCCGCTCTCACCCCACCCCGAGGGCGCTCACCTCCTCCTCCTCCTCTTCCTCCTCCTCCTCACTCCCTCCTGGAGACCGTCGGCACCGACGCGCCGGCGTCCCGGCCCCTCCCTCAGCTCAGCGCCGGCCCCCCCTTCCGCCCCGCCGCCCGGGGACCCTCCCTGCCCGCGGGGACAGCGGGACGGGCCCCGGGGGCTTCGCCGGGGAGAGCCCGGCTGCCGGAGCGGGGCATGGGCAGGAGGAGCCCAGGGAGAAGTGATGGAACGGGAAATAAATAAACCGCGCGAGGAAAGCGACGAGCCCCTTCGCAAGAGTTTTGGGAGCGGGGAGGGGTGGGAGGAATAAGTAACAAGGAGTTATGCACCAGGTGGGCTAAACAGAAACAATTAGAAAGAAGATGGTTTTTTGGGAGAAGCAGCTGAAAAGAGTGACAATCAGGGCTGTTGCCAGTTAGATGTGAGTAGGAGGTGTGTGTTCTCTCGGTAACTCAAGACTTCTCAGGTATTGCAGCTCCTGGGAGAGGCTGAGCAGGTGTTATCTTAGAATCATCATAGATTCGTAAAATGGTTTGGAGGGATCTTAAAGACTTCCTTGTTCCAACATGCTGCTATGGCCAGGAACACCTTCTACTAGACAGGGTTGCTCTAAGCACCATCCAGCCTGGCCTTGAACACTTCTAGGGATGGGGCAGTCACAACTTCCCTGGGCAACTTGTTCCAGTGCCTCACCACCTTCCCAATAAAGATTTTTTTCCTAATATATAATATAAACCTGTTTTCTTTGATTTTGAACCTGTTCCCCCTTATCCTGTCACAGCATGGTGGTCTTGTCCCATTTTTCCTGTAAGTTCCCTTCAGACGTTGGAAGGGCACAACGAAACCACCCTGAAGCCTTCTCTTTTCCAGGCTGGACAATCCCAATTCCCTCAGCTCTGTGTCACTGGAGAGGTGCTCCATCTCTCTGATCAACCCTGTTGCCTCCTTTGCAGGTGTAATTGTCACAGGCAAGTGTACCAACCCTCTTTTTGCCCACACTGAGTAACAAACCTTCCCAGCAAAGCTATTTCAGAGGAGAAATGTTTTGTCACACTGGCTCACTTTAGCGTGGTGTTATCTCTGGTATGTAGACAGAAACTTTTTTTTTTTTTTAATAGGAAGTCAAAATGAGTAACACCTAATGGAGTGACAAAGCAGAATTTCCAAAGAGTACAGCTGTGAGAAACACCAACACCAGTAACTTGAGGAATTATGTATTTTTTTTCCCTGCTCTGGCTAGTCAGTGATTATGAAAGGGTGACGTGAAGGCTGATTTGCATGAGAAATACCCTTAGGATAATGCAGTGTTTAGTTTCCCAAGTTCTTAGGTTCAAAAATCCTGGTAAAGTTGCTTTCCACTGTCCTGCACCTCTGAATTGCTGACACTGCAAAGCTGTGGAAATGTGAAAATGTCACAAAGGAGGCAGTTCTTCATAGGTTTTACCTAGGCACAAGCGATGAGACCTGAAAATCTTTTAATATTTATCATGCACATTATAAATAATTTTATAAGGTTGTGTCTTTCAGACAGGGTGACAGATGAGGAGGCCTCCAGTCCAGCTGAATAATTTGCCCCTGGCATATGTTGGAACGCAGACAAACAGGATGTTTTATCCCCAATTTATGGATAGAAAAATTGAGGCAAGGAAGTGAAGGCATTTATTTTCCAAGTGTAGAAGTGCTCATTTGTAAGCAGGCAATTTAGGCCTGGACTTTTTTTTTCCCCCTTTTTCTTGAGGAAAAGGACCATGTATATACAGTTCCCATTGAAACTACACTTGAGGCACCCAAGCAGAAAGTCTTTGGCCATACTCTTTTGGGGTCCTGCAGCCCTAATCCCATGTTCTAATTGGCCAGTAATCTGTGGACAGATATTGTAACAGTTCCTTTTGAATATTTTTCTACTTCTCACTCATTTGCATACTAATGGCATAAAAATAGGCACTTCCTGCCAGTAATTAGTTGGAGCCCAGAATTTAAAGAAAGAAAAACACCACAGCATTATGGTAGATGGATGGTACTGAGGAAGCTGCAAAAAAGAGTCACTTCTCTGGTGCTCAGAAGTGCCTTTAATTTAGATTTCAAGGCTGGCAACTCTGTTACCTCTGTGTGACAGGGATTAACTGTTTGCTTGGCCTAATAACTTTGCCTCTAATGAGCCCCTCTAACTTTTTTCATGGCAAATCACCCGATCTGTCCTGCGCCCAGGCTTGCTGCTGTAAAATGTTTTTCTTTTTTTGCCTTTTTCCCAGAAGGAATAATGCTGGCAGTGAAGTCTGTGAGTGGAGTTCCTTGTGGATCACTATGACTCAGACCAGCACAGAGACTGCTCAAGGGTTTCTCACCTAATCAGGCACTGTGGAACCCATGCCACATCAAGTCACGTGAAGTTCTAGGTTAAAAGAGCCCTTTAGGAGCTGCATGTAAATATGGGGTTATTTGACATCTCACATGTAGGCCATAGACTTGACTGCAAACCAAGCTGATGATAGCTGGACATTTTCATCTTCTGATATAGCAACAGAGCTAGCTTTGGTTTTGCATATCACAGAATCATGGAACAGTTTGGGTCAGAAAGGATCTTAAAGAGATCATCCATTTCCAAGCAACTTCAGTGAGACTATGAAAGTTTATTTTGCTGCTTTTATTTCCCTGAATTCTGGAGATCCTCAGTACATGGTGCTGCTGGAGTGAGTCCAGCAGAAGATACGAACATGATTGAGGGGCCAGACTCAAAGAACCAGGGGATGGATCCAATAAAGGGTGTTTATGCTGCTTAAGACTGAAAGCTGCAATGCAGAGTAAGTGTTTGGTTCCCTTAACAAGATCCAGAATCATGGAATGGCTTGGGTTGGAAGGGACCTTAAAGACCATCCAGTTCCAACCCCTCCTGTAATGGCCAGGAATGTTCCACTATCCCAGGTTGCTCCAAGCCCCATCCAGGCCTGGTCTTAAACACTTCTAGGGATGGGGCAAGCATAGCTTCTCTGACCACCCTGTGCTAGGGCCTCCCCACCCTCACAGGCAATAATTTCTTCCTAATATCCAATCTAAACACACCCTCTTTCAGTTTAGAACTCTTCCCCCTTGTTCTGTCATTCCAGGCCCTTATCCCCAGTCCCTCTCCAGCTCTCCTGGAGCTCCTTTAGGCACTGGAAGGAGCTGTAAGGTTTCCTTGGAGCCTTCTCTTCTCCAGGCTGAACAAATCAGCTCTCTCCATTTCTGGAGATACTCCACCTTTCTTACACCTTTTATTTTCCATTCCCTCCATCCAGCCCACTTTGTTGCTAATCTTAATGTCAGCCATGTGCCAAACTCTCTATTACATTGTGCTGAACTTAGAAGTGAAATTGTGTCACTTTTTTTTTTTTTACATCTTGAAAAGCAAACCTTGTGAAGATTGTATCCAGCAGAACTATAGTGCCAGAAAGTATTTGCCTGAAAACTTTGAGACTGTAGCTTATTAAAGCACAGATCCTTAAGATGATTGGGTCTATTCCATTAGTAGATTTATAAAGTGTGCAGACTGGATAAACAACAGTGACAGCTTGGGGAAGTGTATGCACCTGTTTATTAAAAAGACGTTAACAAGGGCAAATCTAAAATAAGAACATGTACCACAACCCAATTTTCAGCAAATTTTTATGCATGCCTACACTTAAGGTTACCAATGTTATTGGCAATTTCTCTCTCTCTTTTCTCTCTCAGAAGTACACGGCAACTGATGAGCACGGAGCATCTGTGGCAAAGGAAAAAAACACCGTCTTCAAATTTTGAGGAGCAAACATGACCCTTTCTTTTTCTACTGTTTTCCACCCACATTCAGTTCGTGTGAGAGAAGAAAGAAAATTAAAAAAAAAAAAAAAAAAAAGCAGAAATATTTTCTTTGCAGGGAATGTATTGTTCTCTCATTCACAAGCAAGCGCTTTCATCACCTCTACTTCCATTTGCTCTACATCATAAGTGACAGCGAGTTTTCTGTATTTTGCTGGTATAACTTAGAAGGGGTCATGATTCTAAAAGTTCTCCTGCAGAACTGAGTCTTCTGTTTGGATGTATGCAAATTCTACAGCGCTTATGCCACTTGTACTTTGCAGATAGGTATAAGTGTATGCAAAAATGGAGATTATATGTGTACATGCAAGTTTTCAGAATTAATCAACCAAGAATGTACAAAAACTACAAATGCTTTGCTGAAATTTGGCTCAAAATAGATTTATGAATTAGCCTGCTATAGCAGCTTTCACTCAAGCTTGCTAAATACACCCAATTTTTATAAATAATTAATAACTTATAAGATTAGCATGATGATGGGGCTTGGAGCAACCTCGTCTAGTGGAAGGTGTCCCTGCCTATGGCAAGGGCATTGGAAGCAGATGGTCTTTAAGGTCCCTTTTAGCTGAAACTATTCTATGATTCTGTGATAATACTATTGCCCCAGAAAAACATTTTAACAATATATCCCAATCTTGGGAGGACCTGATGGTACTTTTGTCTAGTCAAAATTGCTGTAGTAGTGTTTTTATAATAAAATATAGTACAAATTGCTGTTGGCCTGGAGCCCCTCCAGGATTAGCTCTTAATCCTCAAAGATATGTAAGTGCTACCACCTCCTTTTTAGAGATTGAGAACAGGAAATTGCATGGGTTAATGACCGAGTAAATAATTAAAATGTAGACTCCAAACTTGTTAAGTGTATTGCAAGCACAGTCACAAATGCTTCTTGGAGTCACCTTCATGTCAGTAGTTGATGTGAATATTTTTGAAGACAAATCAAAGCCCTGGACTTGCCTGAGTCCTGTGTTTCAGAGTATGGCCAGGGTACAGAATAGGTCCCTCAAACACATCTGATTATTTCTGTTATTATGAACTGAAGCAAAGGGTCCTGGAACATTTCTCACAATTCAGCAGGCAAAAAAAATGCAATGTTTTACTTCAGTCTACCTTTTACTAGAGCTGGGTACAATAGGATGTGATTATTTTAGGAACATTATAAATATCTACTATCTTCCTCCCATGCTAGGTAGAATAGTAGTCTGAAGTAGTTTTGCTTTGTAATTTTCTGAAACGAAGAATTCTGACTTAACCAAACCTCTTCAGAAGGAAGCTGGCTGATATTATCTTACTTCCCTCTTTTCTTATTGTGGAATTGTTGAGAGAGTGCCAGTTGTTGCTACTTGTCATCACAACTTTCTAGTCCATATTATTGCTCGTTTGAGGCAATAAATGTTAACCAGCAGACTACTTAAAACTGACCAGTGTGCAGAATTTGGGTGCATAGGTAATAAAATGAAGACATTGTAAATCTGGGTTTGCACTCATTAATTGCACACATACATAATACCTACCTTCTGAAAAATAATTCTCCTTTATTTGTCATTATATTTTTTCAGCAATTTTTTAAAAATTTTTATTTCTTGGATGTTATACCATTCAGGAGAATGAAAGTTTCTCTTTGAGGTGATTGCAGCAAGAGTCATGGACACAAGGTATTGCCAGAAGTGGGAAAACAGGGAATGGCAGGATGAAATACCAGGGATGATGATCACTGAAATACTTTTGTCGCACATGCACAGTAATAAGAGTGTGTGAGGTACCAAGGTTGCTCAAGTGGGTGAATGGATCCTGGGGTTGGTCCTGCAGACAGTGGATGTGTTGAGGGATGTGCACAGGTCTCACTTGCTCTGCTGTGACTGAGCTAATGTACAACTGATTCCTCTCTGGGGGAAACTTCAACTCTGGATTTCAAAGGGGACCCTTTCAGTATTCCTAATTATATTTTTGGCTACAAAGCCTGGCAGTCTTATAGAGTTGTTGGGGACTCTGACACCAAGGAAGTGTATCCTACAGAGCTGGAGCAAAAGATTTTATACCACTGCTGCCCACTGCACAGAAAGGCAATGGTATAAGTACCACCCCCCCCCCCAAAAAAAAAAAAAAAAAAGACAAGCTCTGAGCAGATTAACAAAGCTGTTTGCTATTATGGACAAAAGCAGCAGGGAAAAAAAAAAAGGAGAGGAAATGGGCTGTATTACTGTGAGTTGGCACAGAAATGAAATACCAGGCTGCAATTTATGTATAGTAATTGTTCACGAAGCATTCTTTGGGTTTTGATAGTGACTCATTGTGTTCTTTCTGACCTTTGATGTACAGGATGGGCTGCTAGAAGACAGAGGAAGCCACAGTAAGAATATAAAACTTTATTAACTTAAGATTTTGTTGGTTTGTTTGCTTTTTTTTAATATTGCTCATTGGTAAGTAGTATCTTTGGAAAAGACAAACAAAGACATTTACCTTGAGCCCTCATGGGTTTTGCCATCTCTCCCAGGCTTTTGTAGTTGAACAAACAGTTGAAAAATAGCTTTGGTTTTAAAAAGGAAATTTGCTAAACAATTGGTTGCTGACGTTGATTACTGAGTTCTGAAAAATAAGATAACTGATTGCAATACTATTGTGTTGGTAGCCCAGGTAATAGGCAGTATAAGCCCTGCTGTATACAAGACGCAGAAAAAAGTTATCAAGAAGATATTCTTCTGAGTGAATGTTTTATGTTTCAAAGAAAATGATGGAAAAAAGCTTCCAAAGAGTCATCAGAGTAGGCAGAGCAGACTCTTCAGCACTGTTAAGTTCCATTATGTAAATCCACAGTGATGTAAGCCAGACACTGTCAAGTTTGATACGCCCCAAATTTGACCTAATTAGCCATTTGGTTGTTACTTTTTTCAAAGCTTGTGCAACTGGGCTCAGTTCAGGATATAGATGCTAATTGAGCACGTAACCTACAGGTGCTAAAGAATCCTTACAAAGGAAGGCCTATCCTATTAGGAATGCAAGTCAAGGCCCAGGGTCATCGGCTTGGATGGTGGGGATGGGAAAAGAAATCCCATCTACAGCTCTCTTCACATGGCCATGTTATTTCCAGGAGTGAAATTCAAATTCAGGGTAAACCAATGCAATCTAATAGAGATTCGCCAACTGGAGCCACCGGGGCTTAGGGAAGGAGCATTGCTTTAAGCTTTTAGAAAGCTGAGACTCTAGGAGGCAAAGCCTGAAGTGACTTACTCTACCCCCAGTAACAAACACAGCCCTGTGCAAGTCACAGCTGAAGTTTTCTCTCGTTCATTGACCCACCATGTGATCTGTAGGTGCCTACATGCACGACTTGCTCCGGCTTTGCCTTTCACCTTTCCCATCTCTGTCTGTGTGCCCCCAGCCTGAGATCATCACCTTTACACCAAAGTCCTCTTCCTACCCATTTGCCAAGAGGAGTGCAGTAACCTTTTGTCATGACTACACCTTGGCCCAGATGCTGCAGTGTAAACACTCTCTCTCCTCTGTTGTTCCCTGCAATGCCCAAACCAAAATGAAATAAGATAAAAAGAGCTGCACAGCCTCTGAGTTTCCTGGCTTTTATCTTTTTATACCAAAGCCTTTGTGTTAATTTTGCATAGCTATTTTTACATGAGGAATAATATCCTGAATTACTGCTATCACGTGCACTTCAGAATCCCACCTCACCATCCTCAAGTCATCTGGCAACCTGATAGTGTTTCCTGCTCCTTCCCTCACATCAGTGCTGCAGAGAGCTTTGCTAAAAGTTTCACATCTGAAAAAGCAGATGATTTGGCAACACCTTCCTATAGATATTTTTTTTCCCCTTAAAGAAGTGTGCCTGTCTTTGAGTAAACTTTTCTTTCCAACTGTTCTTTTTTGTCAGCTTGCCAGCTCAACTTCTAGTATTGTTCTGCAGAGATTGCTGTAAGGAAAAATGAAAGAGAAGAGAAAGGTAGAGAACTGGGAGAAAGGGAAAAAGGGTTCAAAGGGCATTCAAAGCCTGGGGAGCCTAGCATGGAAAGGGAGATAGGCTTAGGAAACAGGGAATAAAATGGCGGAATGAGAGATAAAACAAAAACATAAAGGATAAGGGATTAGAGAGATAAGGAGTTCAAGAGATGAAATGTGAATAAAGGAAAACAAGAAAAATAAGGATGAAAGGAAAGAAGTGACAGGAGTAAGACATGTAAACAATTAACTAGGAAAATATTCTGTTTATTTTAGTGAAAGAAATTTATAGTATCTTTATTATTCTCTGGTTTACTAGTTCAGAGGAATTTTTCAAGCTAAGAGCTGACACTTGGGTAGTATTACTGAACAATGATAAATATAAGACTTCCAGTTGTTGAATTAACACATTCTGAATTTCTTTAATTAATATGCCATTCAGACAACTAAAATTTGGGTGAGAAAAGCAATAAAAAATATTAACCACTGCAATAGAAAGTGCAGATCTGGAAGAACTCTTCCCAATATTTGCAGTTTAATCCATCAGGTCATTGATAACCACTCCAGAGCAGAGTGGCACACTGAAGATTAAAAACAGAGATGAAGAGAGCAAAAATATTTAAAAGGAGTGCTGGGTTCAAGTTTCTGCATTGCCCACTGACAAGGAGAAAATTGCTCAAGATCACCATTTTTCTGTGAAAGTATTTCACTATACTTTTTTCCCCGATAAAGATATTTATCATAAAGTGTTATCAGGTGTCAGTTTCTGCCTGAGCTGTTCACATAGGTCACCTAATGTGGTGGAACCCAGATAATATTGCTTGTTTTCCCTTCTGAGCACAGATCATCAGGAAGCTGAAATTTTGTCAAACCCACTCTGCTTTTCTGAGGTGTTTTTCACAGAAAGACTTTATATACCTACAAGTCTCAACTCATCATCAAAAAGCCCTAACAAAAAAAGCCACAGTTTTTGTACTTGACTCTGGAAGTCACCAAACATCTAACTAAGCCATCATTCCTCCCTCTCCACTACTCTTAAACTTGCATAAAATACTTCAGATCTATAAAGGAAAATATTCCTTGAGGTCAATTGCTTGACATATAACTTTTTTTTTCTGTCTGTGTAGCTCCCAAGGCTTCTGAGCAGGTCTCAGGCTGCTGTGAAGGTCTCTGAAGACACAGTCAAGGTGTCACACATCCCTTTTCCTCACACTTGATAGGACAATCTCCCAACAAGATTTCTTCCCCTGGATCATCTGCAGAGAAGAGGAAATGAAGTCTCTAATGATTGCCAGTCCCAATTCTGGTGCCATCCAGGCCTATAATTCTGTCAAAGGGAGAGGAATCTTAGGATTTAAAGGTTTGTTTCAGTACAAATCATGAGTTAGTTGATGGAAAACTGGATAAAAAACACATTAAAACAACCCTAAAGGAACATTGTTCCAACCCCGTGAGCAGCCTAAAGCACCTAAGAGCTGTAGGAGGCAGTTGAGTATTTACAGAAGGACCCAAGCCTTACCTTCTCTCCTGAAATATTTGAGATAGTGCAATGAGAAACCACCAGTAACAAACAGCAATTTAAACATCCTAAATTACATTGTGTAAAGTCTCAGCTTGCCAAATGCCTGAATGAAAAAGGATGTGGAAGATGGGCTCTCCTTCATTCTAATTCAACCCATATTCTGGGAGTATCTGTTAAAAATAGGACATTTTCTATTCCCTAATAATAATAATTTTCCATAGACAGCTGTTGATGTGCCCATAAGTTCACAATAGCTCTTTTTGCAGTGGATTGTAATAACAACTTCTTCAACTCTGTCTTTGAATTCAGAGCTGTGTGAGCTATTCACAGTGAGCACTTTAATCAGTGAATTTCAGCTTTTATTCTGACTTTGGTTTGTTATAAATGCTGCACGCAGACATTTGATATAAATAAACTTTGCCCCAGTGATTTGTTCACAACATGTTTTCGCAGCAGAGTTTCAATATCCATTATTACCATTGCACAACTGCTCACCTTGGCTGACCAGGGTTGTTTGTTCTGGGAAAGAAGCAGTCACCGAGAGGAAATCCATGTCGTGGGGCCATGATGGTCCGATGGATAAGGTGTGCTCAGTTTAAGTCAGGAGGAGCAAGATCACAAGACTAAAGAGGTTTTTAAGACTATTTTAATATTTCCGTTCCTGTTCCCTTGACTCAGACCTTGCTTGTAACATCGCTAGGAGAACAAAGAGGCCACTTGAATGTTATAGGCTGAGGTCAAATTGAAAATTAATGATCTCTTATCACATTCAGACAAAGCTCCAGCTGCAAAGGGTGGGGTTGGGTGCTTTTCTGGTTTATTTAATAGCCACTGAATCAGGGCTCTGAACAGGGCTTGCCTAGTTAGAGCTACAAAAGATGAGCTCACATGCCATTTTCTGAGTCCCTCAGCCATGCCCTCGCCAGAGCCTGGCCTGGCAATCCTTTACATGGCTGGTATCTTCCAGGAGAGCAAACGGAGTGCAAGTTTAATATCTTAATGAAACAAATGTCAGGCATTTGTTTTAAATGAATAAAACATCTTTGGCATAAACCACAGTGAAAAACAAATTCCAAAAAGGTTGTAAATCAGAATTCAGCTTTCAGGGCGCTAAAATGTGTGTGTGAAAAATTATGCTGAAGAGCCAGCTCTATCTAAACTAAATCGTTTGGCAATGCCCTGTCAGCGCAGGAGAAAATGGATGTAATGTGCACATATGCACAAGGAGTGACTCAGAATGATGTACAAGTGTTACTGTATCTACTCCAAAAGAAATACCTGGAAGTCAGGAAATACGGCTCCACGGTTCAGCAGATTTGTCTGAGGATAGATGTTCTGGTTTTGAAACTCTGGTTTTTCCCCAGAGTGCTATATAGATGTCTCATGCAAACAAATACAGTCTGGGTCAACCGATATCTCTGGGACTATTGCACAAAGTATCGTTTTGTTTGGTATTTATGGGAGAAGAGTTTCAGGAGAAAAACATGCCTGCTGGCAGCTTAAGGACCAAACAATAGATTGATATCTGTAGGTCCTGGAGCAAGACCTGTAGCCTAAACACACACACATTAATCTGTGTGTAAATCCAGGCATTTCCTTACAGTTTAATTGCCTATGAATATTCATATAAATGAGTTTTGTTTGAAAGAAGGGCAGCAATCTGGAATACTTGTACCAATCTCTATTCAAGCGCAGAAATCATCTGAAGTCTCCAGTTTCCTGTTTATAAGAGTTTGGGCTGCCCAGACAAAACACAGCAGCAGGAACAATAGCACAGGGCTTGGATGACTCTTACGGCACCTCTGAGACCAGATTGTCTCAGCTAAAGGTAACATCACTCCGGTTTACAATCCCAGAGCTGGAGCTGGAAACCTCAGGATGACCTGGTGTGTGTTTGTAAAGTCGGTGTTCCAATGCAGAGTGAAATGGCACCAGAAAGACTTAGAATGGTTTGGGTCGGAAGGCACCCTTAAAAGCCATCTAGTCCAACCCCTGCCATGGGCAGGCACACCTAGGTGGCTCCAGGTTTCTCCAAACCCAATCCAGATTGGCCTTGAACACTTCTAAGGATGGGGCATCCACAGTTTCTCTGGGCAACCTGTTCCAAGGCCTCACCTTATTCGTAGCCAAGAATTTCTTCTTAATATCTAGTCTGAATCTACCCTCCTTTAATTTAAAGCCATCATCCCTTTGTCTATAACTACAGACCCTACCAAAACATCTGATCAAATCTTGTAATGTTCCTTTAAACATGGAAAGGCCCCACCCTTACCCACCATTACCCTACTCTATTTTAGTGTTTATAAACACAAACTGAAACACAACCTTGCGGCAGCTACTGTAAGGCTATTGGTCCTCAAGGGGGCTTACTGGGATAGCGTGCCCTTTGGAATCCTTCCAGGAGAGAAGAACATATTTTTCCAAAGACAGTGTTGGGCCTTTGTGTTCATTTGCTGGAAAGAAGTCCTCCTCTGTCAGGTAGAGTGATTGAGGTTTCTTGGAAAACACCGATGAGGAGGCTTGTGCTGAGAAGACAGAGAAATGATGGAGGACCTTGCCAGAATAGCAGATCAGATAAAACTCTCTTGGTCACCATGGTGAGGAGGGAATTCAGCTCAAACAGAGCAGCAGACTGTCTCCCGCTCACTAGACTGTGATGCTCGGGTTCATCCCACTGAAGGGCATCTGTGAGACAGAGCTGAGCACCACTCAGGAGCTATTACGTAGTAGGTTGCAGTGCTGGCAAATGTTTTCAATTTTTTTCTCAAGTGCCATTTATATCTGACTTTCCCATGTTCTTCCCTGCTGCTACCCCAATGTAAACAGCGCGGGGTCGTACAGGAACCACTCTCCCTCTTTCCAAAATGGTAATGCTGGGGATCTGAGGATGACTAATCTCTCCTGTTTACAGTCTGCTAGCTGTTTGAATCCTAACATAACTTAGATGACAGGGTTTGGGAGACTGGAGAATTACATGTTGCCAAGCTACTCAGGAAAATCTAAAAAGAAAAAAAAAAAAGACTTTTCATGAAGTGTCTGGTAATTTCCCTCACTCCCTGAAACATCACAGGCTGTGGTTTTCATATCCTGCTCTTCCCTCTATGTTTAAGAAAGACCTGATATATTCACCTTACCCATCTAGGACCTTGGACCAATTTCCAAGATGCCTACAAGAAGAAGGGGAAGGAAAGAGGGATAGTAACTAGATCATGCCCTGGACTCACTAACCTTTACACAGCCGTGTAGGTTTAGGAAATTTCCTATAGAAATTCCCAGCTTGGGTATCTAGTCCCCTCTCCACACCTGTATCATCTGTATATAACTATATCATCCTCCTACATATATTTATATATATATATATATATATATATATATTTAAAACCCAGCTGCATGTTCACTAACTGCCTTCAAAGCTGTCCAGTGAGCCCTTAAATTATCTCTTTAAAAATCCTATTGCAGTTACATACCACTTATTTCAGCCTGCATTTAAGCCCATTAAATAAATCAGAGAAGATACACAATTCCACAAGCCCTTTTAATCACAAGAAAGATACAGGCAGAAAATGGTCGTCTGTCTGTAAACCCAAGCTGAAAAAGTTATATCAGAAACGAGGTGTAAATTTTTAAGATTGCACATAATTCAGCTGTTAGAACAATTTAACATTTGGATACTGCACATGGGATGTGGGATAATTTTTGTCACTTGAAGTCTTTGAAATTGGAAAACTTCCTAGAAGATATGTTCCAAGTCAACCACGAGTGACTGAGCTGCAGACTCAATAACTCAAAATTGAGGTGGATTGTGTGAATGCCTGTAACAGGATGGCAGGCTGGAGAACTGTGATGGCCTCAGATTCTATGAAAACATTTTGTCTTTTCTGCTTGGTGTTTCAAAAGGAACTGTCACAGCTCAATTAATAAAAGATGAAAAAGGTGCAGCAAATAAAACTGCAGTCAGTTAAAGACTGAAGGTAGAAGGTGGATATACCCTACAAAAGGTGAAGTGAATTATAGCAATTAAACAGAATGATCCTGATCAATTAAATAATGAATCACATTCCAAAGCTGATAAAATTTTTATTTGAGATTCAACACATGAAGTAAAAGAAGAATTAAAATAGCTATGGAAGAACATAAATACCCAGTTTGAAAATATATTCAGCCAAGCAGCTGTCATAGTAACCTTTGCAAATAAAAGTGTTATAGAGGAACTTTACCGGGGAATACGATGCTAAGTGGTATATTACTTCAGAAATCTGGCACTATTACTCATCTTAAACGGGAAAAAATTGACAAGAATGGGAGAATTCAGCTGTGCCAGCCTAGCAGGTGTGTGGGAAAGAACGTTTTCAAAGCAAAGCCCACGATGCACTTCAATGTTGTGTCCTTTTGGGGCTCACTGGAATGAGTTTTATCTAATGGCATCTATTTTGTACCAGCCAGTGACTTAGCAAGTGATCTTTTGACTCATTTCTGGAAAAAATTACATGTGGCTGTTTATGGAAGTTGTTAGTGGAACAAGATCTTTCCTAGACTATACTTGTCATGGATTTTTTTTTTTCTTTTTGGCATAGTAAACTAAAGAGTGTTTTGTGAATAGTGCATAATATATTACTGAGTAATATAGAAACATGGTCACATCATTTTCATAGAACTGCAGAATCCCAAAAGGGTTTGGGTTGGAAGGGACCTCAGAGATCATCCCATCCCACCTCTGCCATGGGCAGGGACAACTTCCACTATCCCAGGTTGCTCCAAGCCCTGTCCAACTTGGACACTTCCAGGGATCCAGGGGCAGCCACAGCTTCTCTGGGCACCCTGTGCCAGGGTCTCCCTAGGGAACAATTCCTTCCCAATATCCCACCTAACCCTGCCCTCTGGCAGTGGGAAGCCATTCCCTGTTGTTCTGGCATTCCATGCCATTGTTCAAAGTCCCTGTCTAGCTCCCTTGGAGCCCCTTTAGGGGCTGGAAAAGGAAGAAAATGTAGAGGAGATACAGGGAATTTAAGCTGAAAAGCAACTTTAGCTACACTGTCATGTTTAAAAGCTAAACCAGGCCTTGTCTTGTCTCCATCTGTGCATGAGAATGAAAAGGCAGAAAAATCTGCCTCTTTCTAGGAAACTATTCCAACTGCTGCCTGTGGTATTGTTACCAGAAAATGGAAAACTTGCTGCAGAAGGAACCAAGGAGCAGCTGACTGCAAAGGTTCGGGCCCTGTCACAGAACTGTTCCAGCAGGTACTGTTGGAAAAGATGTGGGCAGATCTGATAGTCCAAGATGATTCTGAAATCAATAAACATCTCTCAATCTGGATACTCAAAGGTGAGAAAAGACAATGGGTTTCCCTTAACACCTTTCTGTGGCAAGAAGAAGATTTTGCGAAACATGAGTTTACATCCAAAATCAGCAAAATTAAGGAGAAAGGAGAATTATGAAAAGTACCATGGCAAGACATTTAAACAAATAGGAAAGCAATACCTACATTCACACAGTATTGTGTTTTAATACACCCAATGGAAGTGTATCCTCTCTGGATGTTTGTCCTGCTCTCCCCATAACATTTTGACCTCTGCACTGCCTTATTGCTTGTTGTGAAAATTGCTGAAGTTTCAGGAATGTATTAATTCAAGTCCATCTCCTGTTTCTAACAGAAAATCCTGATAAGTTTGGTAAGATGACTGGCAGTTACTTCCACTTTTTGGTTTTTTTATCTGTCTCTGGTTTTAATACTGAAATTGCTTCTTAACTTTTAACTGAAATATGAAATCTAGGCCTTTAGCTGATTACAAGGTTAGAGCTTCTCTGCACCTGACCTCTCATCCTACACCACCTGGTCTTGTTCTTACCAGCACTGATTTTGCCTTATTTCATGCTGTGGCCTAGAGATTTTTTATACCATAAAAATCTCAACTCCTCTAACCTGTCAAAGTTGACTTTTATGCTGGTGTAAGGTACAGCTCCTTTTCCTCTTTTTTATAATCTGCCAGAAGAGGCAAACATTGATCAATAACTTCTCCCAGGGAATTTTTACTACAGTTCTATTACACTTTGGTCAGTTGATAAAAATAACCACATTTCACTGCTTTGGTAATCTGAACATCTTAACGTCAACCATCATCACACCTGGATAATGGGCAATTAGTTTTTAAATATGGTCTGACTCAGTCTCTCTTTAAGATCTCCATTAAACTCTGGCAGAGAAATTTTTCCCAGATCTTCAGTGCTGTTCTGGCTCTTTTAAGATTGGTTTTTTTTTTTTCCTTCCTTGTGCATAATATCCTGCATATTCTAGCGCATGTGAGTGAAGATTTGTCATTTTAAGAGGATTTCTTGCTTTAAACTTACTATTTCCTGAAACCTAGCCTCATCTTTAGTCCAGCATTGACTGTAGAAAAAGCAGCCAGGTTGGAAGGAAATTAACATCGAAGTTAGAAGTAATTAAAATTCAGACTTGGCTGGACACTTGTGAAAAGTGCAGATGACTACCTGTGCCCACATATGCAGTGCATTTGTCTAAGTTACTGGTGTGTGAAAAGCAAGGAATGGAACGAAAGCTCCTCTTGCTGCCATAACTACAGCAGATGCTGCTTGATGCCTGCTGAAATTCAGAAATATGCTCTCATCCTTTTACAGCAGCCTTGTGCCTATCTCTTGTGCCCTTGATTTCAGACCTCTGACCTTGCCTTTCTTCTGGCATCCTGTAACAAACAAATCCATGGACAAGTAGGTGATCCTGTAAGAATCCGAGTTATTTACAAGAGAAGGTATTGGAGAAGAAGCTGCTCAGAGATGCTCCATTCTTGGCACTTTAAAAATTTTCTATTTCTGCCTGATTTTAATTAATAGCCTTGTGTTTAAGATGAAATGTGTTCAATTTGTACGCAGTGTCACACTACAAGATCAGTTATATACATAGCAATACAGTTATTATTCTCTGCTGACAAATGTACCGTGATATTGATAAAAAAGCAATAACTTCAATGTACGTGTCAAAATCTGTCCCAATAGCTTATTACAGATTGTTAGATGAACATAAATATCTAATGTTCAGCCTGTAATGTTCATTTGTACCATGGCAGATGAAGGTATGGGCAGAAGAATTAATTTCAAACACAATACCAAGTCTCCGATACTCGCTGAGCCTAAGCTATGTCTTTGCAAGCATCATGGAAGTATGGGTGACTATTTCCCAGCCCAGGACCAGGCTGCAGGGAACTGCTGATGTCCAGCTGCTTAAAACTGTTGCAGTGTCCCTGAGATCTTCTGGTTCTGGCCAAAATCCACCAGCTTATCCATAATCACCTTTCCATGTTTCCAAGAAGGAAGCAGCTCTGGAAGCTGCCTGGGCCGGGCTGTCCTGCAGAGAGCCAAGGCAGGAGCAGAGCCCCAGTGCAGGCTTTCCCAGGGCAGGAATGGGCTGTGGGCTGGACTTTTATGAAAACAACCTCTATCACATTGACACATTTGCTTATTTTTATGTCTCTTTTTGAAAGGAAAGGGAAATGGGGGCATGGCCTCAGATAGGTCCCGCTTCCTCCTTCATTCATCAGCTTTCTTACCCACATTTAGAAATGCAAGGAAGCCAGTTATGAGCCATCTATTTTGGAGACATACCAGATTAAAATAAACCTGTTCCTATGACTGTGTAGTTGGTGAGGATGCTGAGAGGGACAGGGCTGAAGTACTGACAGAGGTGGTAGTGAGTCCGAGAAGCCACAGCATTCCCCATGTGCTGCACCATAGGCTTGGATATCCCATGAGCTGGCCAGGTAGGATCAAACCTCTTCCTTCTCACAAACACAGGACCACAAGGGCTCCGGCTTGAAGATTTGTGTGGCACAAGGGGGATTCCAACCCTCCTCAGGAGAGGAGACAAAAATGTGTTTGTTTTGCTTCCCAGTGCCCTGTACCTCTGCTTTGTGCAGAGGAAATGAAAGGTATAGTCAGTGATGGTAGTGGTGATTTATTCTGGTGCTGAGGCTTTTTTTTAAGGTCATCAGCTGCATGATCTCTTCACGTAGTGCTTTCAGTTGATTACAACTTTTTAGTTTTCCTGTTGGCCCTTTTTATTTTCCTTACTTTTTCTGCCCGTTCAGCTACTTTTCCCCAATGAAAAATAGCCACTGCTAAGACTTTGCTTGCTTACTTACTGTGGAGACCCAGTAAGACCAGCACCAGCATCAGCTTCCTTAGAAGAACATGGATGAACCTCATCCACATTCATGTAGGGGAAAAGTTTTCCACCTTTTCATTCACATGTGGCAGAGAAACAACAGAGAGGTCTGTATTTCATCTTCAATTAGCATTTTTGGATTTTAGTGGACTTCATGATCAAGTCTGTACACAGAAGAAGTTTGTTTCCCTAATAAGCATTTTCCTGTGTAATAATACAAGCTAATTTCTAAAAAAACCCCAAGACTTCATTGTGAAAAGGAACATAAAGTTATCTATCGCCAACATAATCATCGTTCTTTGCAATCCCACAAAGCAAGAAGGTTCAATTACATCTGTTCAACAGTGAAATTCCACCAAACTTCTGACATCTATCATCTGATGTGCAGGGTAATGGAAATTGTTGTGCCACATTTAAGCTGAGATAGAAAGGGTTTGGCTATATGTAAATGGCAAAATACTGGGACATTTTTTATGAGCAGTTCTGTGCAATATTGTCACCTAATTCCCATTTTAAAAACAGCCACTACAGCCCTGTTACTTTTATTTTTTCCTCCTCATTCAGCTGCACCTCAAGTGAAATGTCTCATTTTAAATGTATTGACTGGACACACTTGAAACATTTTGGACTGGAACCCCATCCTTCTCCTTTTGTAAATCAGCTGCCCTATATTTGCATCCTTTATTTTCTCAGCTAAAAAAAAAATTTTAAAAAAAGTCATCATACTGCAGACCAACTCACTGCTAATTGTAGTCTCTGAAGAAAATTAAGAAGCTGTAATACACTATTAGAGTCTCTACAATTTGTATTAGGCACCAGGATATGTTTTCCTAATTAATAGTTCCTTTAGTGTCCAGATTAAAAATAGCTGTTGAGGGCTCTGGGTAGATGATACAGCAGTATGAAATAGCATCACACCTGTCTCCCTCTTGCAGCTTCCCAAGTGTAAGTAGGAGTCAGAATTTCCCTCCTCATTAAATAAAAACACTGATAGATAGGACATCACTTGGCATCTCCAAAGTGCTATACCTAAGACATACCATCTGCTACGAAGTTGCAAAAACATAGCCTGAGAAAAGTGGGACATCAAGGTGGAGCTTAATTTTCTTTAGTCAGTTTTCTGTCTATCCTGGACTTGAGTGGGGATGGTGCCGGCACGGCTTACGATGCCTGTGACTACAGCAAGGGAGCAGGGCTGGGAATGCAGCCATCCAGGAACAGGGAAATTCCAGGGGAAACAGGGAAGCTGCTCCCCAGAGGGACACATTTTTAGTAACCAGGAAGATATTACTTTTGAAGGTAGCAGGAGTGACAGCTCAGGGCTCCCCTGTCCTGGTGAGTGCTCTCAGTGCCGAGTTACGAAGTTCCTTTTGCTTTCCTCCCCCCTTGTCACAGGAGTTATTTTAGCAGTGCTGCAAAGTGCACAGAGCCTGACTTGGAGCTCAGCCTCTGCTCTGAGGGCTGTGGGCGCTTGCTGCAGCAGGAGATTGAAGCTTCAGACTGAGGTGACCATAAATCCCAGATGTCCTACTTGTGGGAGAAGTAGGACAGAGAGACATGAGCAGACACCCAACACCCTTCCTTTCTGTGCATCACTAGATCCAGACCTGGGTTTTAGGCTGAAAAAAAAAAATCCTGAGAAATCAAAGTGAATAAAAAAAGATGCCTTTCCAGCTGCATTTGCAATGGCATTTTTTGGGCACTCTTCTTCAGCATTCTGAGCACTGTGAGTCTCAGTCAGGTCCCTGAGAGCTGGAGACAGAAATACGGGAACATTCCCATCTGCTCGCAGACAGCCTCAGTCTTTCAGACATCCAGCAGCCCAGCTGGAGACACTGCTCTGCTCAGGTTGCCAAACAAACAGACAATTGGATAAAATCTGGGGGCAGAAAAAAGTGGCTCCATTTGGAGTAACAAGGTCATCCTGGTTCAGCAGCATGATTTCCTGCAGCAGCGGGTCTGGCAACAGCAGCCACCCCACACAGCTCCAGGCAGTGCTACCTGTGCCCTTCTGAAGGCCACCCATCTACCCTCTCATAGAGTTATTCAAATAAAAGACTTCTGGCATAACATTCCTACCTCTCCCCTTTAACACACACGTCTGCTCTGGAAAAGCATCTCTGATGTGCTGCTGGTTATAGCACAGACACAATGCACAATAGATCATCCCCTGGACTCCTCAGAAATTAAAGAGTAATGGCTTTAGACTGAAAGAAAGTGGGTTTGGAACAGATTTTAGGAAGAAATTCTTCCCTGTGAAGGTGATGAGACACTGGAAGAAGTTGCCCAGAGAAGCTGTGGCTGCCCCTGGATCCCTGCAAGTGTCCAAGGCCAGGTTGCTTGAGGCTTGAAGCACCCTGGGATTGTGGAAGGTGTCCCTGCCCATGGCAGGGGTGGAATGAGATGAGCTTTAAGGATCCCTTCCAACTTAAACCATTCTGTGATTCTGTGATTTGCTTTAGATGAGGAGCTTTGCACACACAAGTGAGGGTTTTGGCTCTGTGCTCCTCCCACAGGTCATCCTCCTGCTCCCGAACAGTAATTTGACAGCCACGTACCATGACTTCAGTAACACAGAAAACAGCATTGCATTTCCTCAAGCAGCTTAACACTGTTTAATTGTGCTAATTTAACCCAGGTGGTCTCTGCAGCAGCTTTTGCCTTAGGCCTGAAGAGAAGCAGGGAGGGGAAAGCAGTGAATTTGCTACATTTGTGCATGGCAAGAGCTCAGAAACCCCAGTTGAGATGTGAAGAAACACAGCGTAGCATTTGTGTGCCTCATAACAGCTCCTGCAGCATCAGGGGAGGGGAAGCATCCTCCTCTCCATGGTGATGCCAGTCAGAGCACTGGGGAACACCCAAGGTGCTGATGGAGGAGATAAAAAGTTCTGTGGAGGCTGGGGCTGGAAACAAAGCAGACAGAGTCTGTGAAGATCGTGTTCAGAGCATGTCTTTGGATAACAGGATGTGTTTTCCAGTCAATGCAAATATCAGACGATGTGTAACAGTGTTTTACTGCCTTTGTTGTGGAGAAAAAAAAAAAATGCCCATTAGCAGCCTCCCCCTATTCACCTGAAGCATTTTTAACTAAAGTAAAGGTGAGCAGGGGAGGTTTCCACCTGCCCAGGAGAAGGCATTGGGCTCCAGCAGCTGAAACCTGAGAAGTTTGGCTTGCCATGCAAGAATGAGTAGGATCAGGGTCATTATTGGGTGGATAAAGACTTCCCAGTGGTGGTCACTGTTTCCTAATGATATTGGAAGTGGCTTTTTAATCTTGCCATCCTTTCTCAGAAGAATTTGGTGGTGTCAGGTGTAAGTGTCAAGCTGGAGGGAAACCACAGGCCATCCTCAGGTCTCAGGGGCACGTGGACTTTGTGAGCTGGGAAGCTTTTGGATTGCTCCTTCCTCTCCTATCTTCAAGGGTGAATAAATGACTCATGAAGCACAGCATTTAAGCACAAACATAGCAAATATTCCAGGTTTCAACACAGGAAGAAGATGGGAACTCTTGTTAGAGATCCATTTCTAGCATCTGGAAAGTCATAGGAGACACAGAGTGCAAGAAAACATGCAAACATCATTAGTGGAGAAAACTAATTTCCATTTTGCTAACCCAGATTCCATAGGTGATGGAGGGTTTTTTAAAGCCTAACTATCCCTTTAAGAATGGCTAGAAACACCCGTCAGAGACTTGTAATGAAATAACATTATTTATCAGTATTAAATATAGATAAACAAAAATGAGAAACAGACTTAATTGAAACCCTCTGTGAAATCTGGCTAATCAGTTTTCATTTCCAGGAGGCTTTAACTTATGTTATTTAATTTATTATTTATCTGCTCTATTTTGATTTTGCTTTTCAGCCACAGCACTGGGCTTTGGGCTCTTTAGAAACGTGTGGCGAGAGGCTGGAAGTATCACCCTGACTTCAATCAGTCCAACACTTCACCCATGTTTGATTCTTGCTAAGGCTTTGATAAATTTAATGATCTCACAAGGGTTCCCCAACTTCACTGCTGGCACCAATCTTGAGTCCAGGAACACTGCAGTGTGTTTTCTTGACCACCAGAGCGATTTTCATTTTGGATCCAGTTTTACCTCCATCCCATGCAAACACGATGCCATTTCACTTTACTTCTTTAATTTATAGGCATCAAAGTTGCTGAATCAGGAAACTGAGGTTATAGCTGTTGAAGAAACTAATCCCACATCGTGACAAACTGCTTCTTCGGCAGATTTTCTCTTGTTCCTCATTCTGAGTCATTGTAACAGGTTTTAAAGGCCAGAGTTAGATATGAAGCTCTTGATGGTGAGAGCTGAGCCCTTTCTTGTGGTTTCTGGAGGCAGACAACCCCCGGCCTGTGTCTCTACTGGTTGCCAGTAGCAAATGAGGTTTAATTCGCATCTCGGTACTTCCTGTGTCACTGGAGCGTGTGACATTGCCCACCAGAACTGAGAGTGAAGTGGTAAAATATGACTGTGTTAATTGAATTCTAATTAGCCCAACAGTGCTACTCATCTCTGCTGAAGTGTAGCTCGCTGAGATTCCACCACTTCATGGAGAGGAAGGGGAAAAGAAGTGAAATTCCAGGATTGGGGTGGGGGGACAAATTGTTGGACCTGGGTAGAGCAGATTAAACTTTTTGTGGTTAGCTCTGGTAGCAATTGGCCCTGTGCTTCCCCAAAAATCAAAACTTCAAAGTGTCTGTGGCATTCTGGGTGGTGATTGGGGGAAGGAAAGCATCATTATCTCTTTAAGATGCGCTTCTGGACTTATCCATTTGGGCAAATATTTTCTGCACCCCCAAAAGTCACAATCTGTAGTTGTATGCACAAATTTAGCCTCACAATATAACTTGAAGATAAAGAAGTCAGTTGATCCCCCTTTTACAGGCTGGGATCATGAAATGATTTGTTCAGAGTCACCATGGGAAATCCCAGCAGAAGCAGAGAGGAGCCATGGGTCTGCAGCGCTCCTCTCCAGCTCAACACAGAAACCTTACAACACTTAAAGAATTATTAAAATGTTAAATGAGTTGAAATTAAAGACTCTGTCCAGAGCTGGAGCCATCATTTGGATTATTGACTCAGTTCTTTGAAAAATACACAACTGCGGCAGTATTATGAGTGCGATTACAGCCAGTGGAGAATTCTCAAATGAAGGGCAAATCAAAAGGAAACCAGCTATGTTTTATATTTCTGTGGTTGCTTCCATCTCAACAGTGATAGAGAGCATGCCTGTGCATACATATCTCAGACATATGTTGATTTTTGTGCTTGTCAGCGAGTTGGGCTCAGGGGGAATTCTCCTGCAGGGGTTATACTGAGATAGAGCGAGAAACGGCTCATGGGCTTTAAGATCTTCTATTTCTCCTTGAGATGGGAGAGGAGTGCCTGCCCTTATCCTCTTCCACCCACCCTCATCCTCCTTTCACACCCAGAGTTTCCATCCTTTTCTTCCTCAGGAGCACTCAGGAACAAATTGTTCAGGATGGAGGGAGGTGGGCACAGATGTGACCACCTGCTGCATGTGCCTTTCTTCTCATGGGCTTTTAAAAAGGCACTTCATATTTTAAAGAGGAGGAGGAAAAGCCAGTGGCCTTTGGTGTTGCTGAGCACTGACACAGCTGGAGCTGGCCGGGGGTGGCAGGGTGTTATTTTTTACAGGTTGGCAACCAGACGCTTGTTGCAATGATATTCTTTTTTTTTTTCCTCCCTTCCAGAGATCGCCTGAGTGTAGATGTGCCAACACGGGTTCTGGTTTTACCACAGCTAATTCTCTTATTTCAAAGAGCGGAAATATCCTCGGACAAATCTGCTTTGTCAAGGTTGAAAACGTTCCACACCACAGATGGTGACCATAAGGTGCAAGTGAGTATTCAACTGAACTGGTGACACCCTACCCATTTGCTTCACTGCTGAAGATTTTAAAACTAGTTTTTGTTATGAGAAGCTGAGCGAGATACTTCTCTCCAAATGTCTCTTCCTCCTGTTAGCTCCTCACTTCCATATTCATGGCACTCCTGCTGCTACTAGCACTGCCATGCGTAGCACCTACTGCAAATTGTCCAGTTCCTGTTGTTAGGATGGCAGTTCCCTTTGGTTTTTGAAAAATTCATTACACGAGGGGGTGGAAGGGGCAGCACAGTCCTGTTATGGTCCAGCACCCTATTGTAGGAGATATTTTTCCCCCAGGTGCGTTCCTGCAGGTCGGCTTGCTGGGGCTGTAACCAGATGAGTACCTCTACTTTTATGCAAAGGCAACGGGTTCTATTCAGATGATCAGATGTGTTGCAGCACAAAAAAAAAACCCCACCAAAATTCTGTGTGCAGCGATATTGTGAGGAGTTTCCCAGCAATGGTTTGGGGATTTTCAGGCCCTTCAAACACGATGAGAGATTTTTCTTACGGACTGAACAGGGCCTTGGTGGGAATGGTGATGGCAGCTTACAATAATTGGTACCATGCTTTTCTGATTCCTCTTTACTGAGGGGTTTTATATTAATATGAGAGAAACCCACCTGTGGTTGGCAGTCTTGGTTGCTGTATCTAATTTTTCCCCTTCGTAAATTCCCCAATTTCAAAGTGATGCCTCTGTTACTATTTTGTGGTGCAGTCATTGGTCCTCACTTCTCTTTTGTCACGGACTAATTCCTCTCCCAAAGAAAAATAAAGTTTAAAGGTAGAAGGGGTAAAGTCTGGCTTGCTCCAGACACAACAACAAAAATGCAAGTCTAAAAGGAAACCTGAGTCTGTCTCTGGCAAACTGAAACAAAAAGTAAAAGCCAGCAGTGAGGTTTTCTCTCCCCAGGAAGCTCACCTTCTTTTTTCCTTGACTTTCTTTAACTAGCTGATTTCAGGAGGGGTTTGCTAGCAGAAGAGCAGCAGGCTGGGGACATAAATTACTTTGACTTCATAAGGAAGTGGTGTTAAGTATTAAATGTGCTTTGGGGCAGCTCCTGTAATTCCTCACCCTCCTCACTTGTGCTACATCTTTTTCAGGTGAAAAGCTCTGTATACTTCATGTCACCATAATTCATATTCATTCTCTAACTCATTTTGGGGTTAAATTCAGTGTAAGCAGATGCACAATCCCCAGATTGGACCTGCCACATGGCTCCCACAAAGAGAAGCTCAGAGGGTCCTCACTCTCCTCACTGTTATCACTGCATCAGAGTGATTTCTTTTCCTCTGACACCTCTCCATCCCATTTCTCTGCTGTGCCTTGAGGCCTTGCACCCCTTTTCCTGCACTGCTCCATCTTTCTTTGGCTACTCTGCCAGGGTGGCATTTCCATCCCACCGCATCACTCTCCATCTTCCTCCTCTCCTTCCACTTTCTATCACAGTTTCCACCCTGCTCCCTTCTGTCTCCCATGACATCCCTTGTGTTTGTTGCATTAAGCATCGTCTGATGCACTTCTCATTCAATACCTAACATGGCATTGCCTTCTTTACCTTTCATTTTCGTTCATCTGTTGCTTTTATGATCAGTTTCCAAGCTCTTTTTTCAAACTTTCTCATCTCTGCTCCTCAATGGGTTTGGCTCGATGATCTTAAAGGTCTCTTCCAACCTAATGATTCTGCGATTCTGTGGTTCAAATCTATCCTTTATTGGTGCTTGCAGTAGAGTTGACACTAATTTGGTCATACCTCTCACACTGACCCATTTGTCCCCTTATTTTCTTTCATGTGTCACTTGCCCTGGTTTTATCTGGTGTTCAGCTTTATCACAGTGTCTTAACACGTGCCTGGGGTTTTCATATGAGTTTTGCTGTTACGGAAGGAGCATGACATGGAAATAAAAACCACCAGATGTTCAGAAGAAGCTCACAGTACTGAAGGCTGGGACACATCTTTCTTCTGTTGGCTTCAGTGGGAGCAACATTGAAGCCAGCAGGATTTTCCTCCCCAGTGCTGCTGTACATTACAGCAGCCCCACTTGAGCCTTCTGCCTGTCAAATGCTTGTTCTTGCCAGATCAACAGCAAATTTTTAGCTCTTTTGGGGCCCAACTTCTTCAAGCTCATTGACATGATCTGGTTAGTGAAAAGAAGCAATATGGTCTCTGCACATATTCAAAATAACCATATTAATATAAACTCTGAAAGTATCGTAAATAGGTGCTTCTGCTGCTTCATGAGACATGCAAGTTATTTGCCATCCCTTATAAGGTGTGTAATTTAAATATTTTAAACCCTGAAATAAATTACTGATAATAAAATTCAACACTGTAATACTTCTTTGAATATTTTAAACCAGATATAAATTGTTCAATGGAGTTGATCTAGTCTTAGCATACTTTTCAAGAGATTTAATAGTGCATGATTTAAATGTATGATACTCTTCTGGTATATTGTATGGCAGATTACATAGATTTAAATAGTTCTGGTTGTGAGGAAGGTTTCAAAGCTCAGGGTTTCTGTACTTTGACAGACACATCTGCTGGTCCAGCAATAGTTTCTGTGCAGTGTCTGATGATCCTAACGTGAGGGAAGCTTAATTCCTATACTGCAATTGTCAGCTGGCATAGTAGTGCACATTAAGCATGTTCTTCCAACATATATTTGTGACCAGTTTGAAAATGCTTTTTACATGGGGGAAGAATTAAATCTATATCCAATATATGTTACTAAAAACAATGTTAGTGCCATCTTTTGGGCAAGATTTTAAAGCACATAAGTCAAGAAATTTGATGGTCTAATTCCACAGTAAACATTCTTAAGACCATTTGCACAGCTCGTGCTTTCCAAGGGAATATGCTTAAGACAAATGAAAAAAGCTTTACAGTGCTTCTGCTATGATGTTATTTTGGGTTGCAGAGCAGTCAGACCGTATTGGAAAGTAGGACTTTTTAATAGTGTGTGGTGGTGTCACTACTTCCAACTTCTGACTCATCAGTAACTATTGCATATTTCTCAAGTGGAGGATTTTTTCCAGTAACTTACTGTTCTGAATGAGTTTATAGTGAAACGCTGAGCCAATGTTAACTCTGAGTAAAACAACAGCTTTGATAGCATCTACATTCATTCAGTTTTTCTTTTTCCTTCACATATTCTTCAGCTCATCAGGAACTTATCCCTCAGACTATTGGTTCTTTTGAGAACTGAGCAGGCCACACATCCCAAATAAAGATTTTTTGGCTGTAAAATAGAGCTATTGCTTTGGTTGATAAAATGAAAAATTTGGGCTATCTCACCATTTCTTTTGCTTAGGAAGAAATTCTTTACTCAGAGGGTGGTGAGGTACTCCTAGGGGGTGTCCAGAGAAGTTGTGGATCCCTGGAAGTGTTCTAGGTGATGATGGAGAGGATTGGAGTCAACTGGTCTAGTGGAAGATGGTTGAAAGGAGATGATCTTTAAAGTCCCTTCCGACCCAACCCATTCTAGGATTCTGTGAATGTCTAGAGTTGGTCTTAGACAATGGGCTCTCTCAGGAAAAACAGGACTTGTCCACTAAACCCAAAACTGATGGTTATCTATTCCCTTAATCTCTTACTGTCTAAAAATTACACCATACACTTCATTCCAACACACAGAATTTTATTATGGGTATAAGGGCAAGAAGCGAATTTTCAGCTAAGGTTCAGTTAAGATCTTATAGCTGTTTTGGATTTCATTTTATTGGCTTTGATTAATGTACATATATTTTTACGTCTCTGCAGCTCAGAATTCAAACAAACAGCTCATTCTGTTTATTTAAGAGATTGCATCATCACACATCTGACAAATGCAGTTGCTGCATTTACAGCATTGTCGCGCAGAGTGCATTTATTTGAACTTTCTCCCATGTACATGGGATCACACATTCAGATAAACACAGCTGTGTTTATTTCAGGCTGCACAACTCCAGATTGTGGATGAATGTCTACAGCCAGTGGACTCCACATACACTGTACAGGATTTGCAAATTCTAATACCTGCATTATTTGCCATCTGAACATCCGAAGGTTCATATCTCATTTAGAAGTGGTAGGAAAGGAGACTTTCTCATCATGTGCTTCAGTAATATTTGCTGAGTAGTTTATTGGGTAAAAATATTCAATGATTTTTATTATGAGTTAATACCCACAGACCCATTTGTCTGGACACCTACGCACTAACGTCCTCATTTGTGTCTTGAACTTACAAACCATCGACCGCTGTGCTGGGTTGCTCACCAAGGCTTTGGTTTTGCTTTTACTGTTCAGGCAACTAATACTGCTCATGTGGACTGAAGTCAGTTGTTTAATGACTTCACTGTTTGCAGATTGCAGCCCCAAGATGTTTCTTTATTTGCAACATGAATGAGCAAATCTATTCTTAACAGAGGAAAGAAAGGAGCGGCATTGTGTGGACACTGCAGTGGTTGGGGCTGTGACATTTTGCAGTTGCCATTGTGGTAATTAAAGCCTCAGTGATTCAAAGTCTTGAAATCAGGCATTGAGTAATCCCCTGGTGTTACTCATGTGCTCGAGTTGAGCTTAGGTGTAATTTTTTGCATTCTTTTGTAAGAATGCTGGAAAAAGCACATCTGACCCAGGAATGGCGTCCTACCTTCAAACTCTCCTGCATCAAAAAATGAGGCACTTCGCTAAGACCTGTGAATGCTCAGGTTTTGAGTACAGAGCCAAAGTCCAACACAGGACTGAAATTGCAAAATGTACCTACATACTGAGATACTTCATCGCAAAATAGAAGAAAGAAAAAAAAAAAAAGGTTGTATAAGCTAAGACCCGGTCAAGTGGGTGGCATCCCTTCCTGTGAGAGTGAGGGCATTCAGTCTAGGTGATCTTTAAGGTCCCTTCATCCCAATCCATCCTATGATTTTATGAGGACCTGCTTTGCTTTTACACCAATACATCAAATGCATTTAGGAAAAAACAAAAAAAAATCAGTTTGTTTCCTCATCCCAAGTCTGGCTTCTCTTTCAGTCCTAAATACCTACAAATAGGGATTCATAATAACTCTGTTTTCTGCACTCTGTGCCCAAGGCTTATGTTCTGCTGAACTGTGTTTCATGCAGATGCTAAGGGTAGGTGTGAGACAGAATGCAGATCCTCTCAATTGAGAATTCTTGGGCTTTTGTTGGATTGGAGAAAGTCATTCTCCAGGACAGCTTGCAAAGTACTGCCTTCCTTCTCTATAAAGAAACTCAAGAAAATCTCAAAGCTAAGCTGAAGACCAGGAGATGGCTGATGAATACTTACCACTGCAGGCATTCAACAGGAATCTGTTCTCCTCCTCTTCCTGAAGCCAGAACAACAAAAATTAGTGACTTTTGATAATTCCTAGCCCTATATAGTGTTGGTAGGATAGCAGAAGATCCACAGAAACCTAGGTAGCATGTAATGTAGAGCAGGGACACCCACAGAAAGCACTGTGTGCCCTTTCCAGTTGGAAGTCAGTGAAACCTGGAAGGTTGCTCTGAATTTCGCAGTGTGGTAAAGCAGAACCGGAGCTCA
>NC_082348.1:3581424-3606424 GCF_027477595.1 Haemorhous mexicanus | reverse complement strand
CTGCCACAGAAGCATAAGGGGTTTCTAAATAAAATGTTGTCAGCCACTCGCTGAGTGCTAAAGTGGTGTTAAGCTGCAGAAAACAGTATTTCCTTTGGCATTTCAGACAGTTTCGAACCAATGTTTGAAACTCAAAACCAGTGCCAAGCCTAAACACATCTGGTTGATCCCAGGCCACAAATAGCACAGGAATGCCTTCAACACCTTCCAGAACTGCCATACTGAAAGCTTAATTCCAAAATAGAGCTGACAAAAAATACTTGTCAGCATGATGCCACACGACAAAACTCAGCAAAGCATGATGCAACCGTGAGATATCCAGACATAACATATGGTGCAAAGATTGGAATTAGTGAAGACCGATCACCAAACTTAGATTGCAGAAGGCAAAAAATAAAATCAAACAGTAGTACCTTCAGCCTATTTTAATTTTTTTTAAATTTTGGAAATGTCAAATTATAATCAAAGTGTCATTCAGCTGGGTGGTGCAACCATGAAGGTAGGTATGGTGCTAGTTGGTCATTATTCTATATTTCATGTGATTTTTCATGGGTATTAAAATGCTGGTATTTGGTGCCTGAAATGTGGATCCCTGCTTTGCATGTCCTATTGCTAGAGCAGATCGTTAGGAACCTATTAGTGAACTGGCCTGATTCCTTGAGCGTATTTATCATACTTAGCTCATGCAGCATGTGACCAGAACAGGAATAAACTTCACACCAGAGCCCTTCCATCCTGTCAGTTATGAAATTGTGGTGTTTCTTTAATTTTAAAGAAGCAGAGGCATGGAGAGGATGAGTATGGTGGACTGCCGGCCAAGAGCAATGGGCTAGGAAACAACAGCATGGAAGAAATCCAGAAGGAAAAAATATAAATGCTTTCAGACCACTGAAAGATCTCAGCTTCCAGGAAAACTCAAGCTGCTCCTTTATGAACCTGATCTGATTTTTTTCCCTAGGACATGAGAGCACGGAAAGTCAGGCACAGAAAATACTCCACTTTCATAGCAAAGTTGCTAAGAATGAATACCAAGGACTATGCTAACTTTTTTTTTTTCTATCCAGTCACAGCTACCTTCAAGTCCCACTGTGAAAGTTCACATTTAATAAGGTGTGATTAACGAATCCTCAAGGAAGCCAAAATTGTGTTATGAAATGAAGGGAAGATCTGGCAGCAAGGAAAATACAGGAGAAACCACAGCTAAAGTAACCCAAGTGACAGGGAAACCAGTAGATGCCTGGAAATTAGGGCTCAGACTGCATTTCTTTGTAAGAGATTTTCCTAGGTCTGCACGCACACAAGGTTTCTTTTTTTCCTTTGTTTCTCTTTATAGTAAAATTGATAATTCAAACTTGATATATTGAATTATAGCAGTATTACTTGCGTGAACTGTTTCCTAAATCTGCATTTCTGCCAATTTAACCTGTTGGTTTAAAGTCAAACTCAAAGAAAACTCTGGGCTTTGAGCTATAAATGTGTTTTGGCTTTGAACCTCCAGCCTTGACCTAGGGGTGCACCAAATCCAGAGCTGGAGTCAGCTACCTGCGATTCAGGGCACAAGTTTAGCTGTGAAGGGGAAATCCCAGAGTCTTAGCTCAGGAGATTTAAGCACGATCAAGTCACTTACTCAAATTAGCTTAAAATCTCAAAGCACTCTCAGCCTAAGCGCTCTCAAACCCCAGCACTGCCAGTGGAAAACCCTCACGGGTGAGGTGGGAGCTTTCCCAGCACTACCAACACCCAATGGGATGAACCTCTGCCCTGACCCACTTCTCCTGCTGATTACCCTCAGAGGAACACATTGATGTCCCCTCGCTAATACCTAATAATTGCTAATTTTGTTTCTTTTTTGCTCCTTCCAGACTTTCTGCTTTCCCTCAGCACCTTTTTAGCATCCTCCTCACTGAACTGCCCACATTATCTCAGTCCCTCCCTCTGACTTACTGTTCCCTAACATCAACAAGTCCAACCCTTGTCCTGTTCCACTTCTCCACCATCACTTCTCCATTACTTTGAATTCCTTGATTTTTTTATGGCACATTACATCCGATGCCCACTACACCTTCTCTGTCCCATCCTGGGAAACATTTGAGATCAGATTGGATGGGGGCCTGAGCAACCTGGCCTAGAAGAATGTTTCCCTGGTCATTGCAGGGACTAAATGACTTTTAGTGATCCTTTCCAATCCAAACCATTCTATCTATGATTCTCGCCCCACAGTTGTGCCCTATCCAGCTCCCAGCACTTTTCCTTTCCTCAAACTGAAGTCAACCACCTCCACTGCTCTCATACAGACTTGCCTCCAGCCACCCTTCCAAAGCCTGGGTGATGTGCTTGTCCCTCAGTCTTTGCCTGCTTTGCTCATCCCTGGCACGTGGCAGTCATGCCACACACAGATGTAGCCTGGCAGGGAATCATCCATATTTTATAAATTAATTTAGAAATGAACAGATGAAAATACTTCATATTTTTATATTAATTTATGTTAGCACTAAAAAGGCAATGCTAGAGCTATTTAGTCTACCACAAGGCCATATCAAGGCCTCAGTTTTGATCTGAGGGAACCTGACAGCTTGGGCAAAGTTCTTTGTTCAGACACCACATAACATACCTTAGCAGTGCTCAGTGTGCAGCTGTTACAACACTAATTGAAATATGTTTTTAAATGTATCAGGTTTCCGAACATTTGCAGAATTATTTTCTTCCCCTCATGTGCAAAACCCAGTATTCCAGCCATTTTAAATGAGTGTTTAATCCCTACAATGTGTTAGTAGGTCATAAAATAAAACTGGGCTAAGGTATTTTACACTGGGGAGAGGGGTAAGTCAGCAATTGTAGGTGGATGAGGAGGACCTACAACTTTAGGAAATCATAGAATCTCCACCTGGTTTGGGTTGGAAGGGACCTTAAAGCTCATCTCATTCCACCTCCTGCCATGGGCAAGGATACCTCCCACTAGACCAGGTTGCTCCAAGCCCCATCCAACCTGGCCAGAGCCTCACCACCCTCACAGTGAAGACATTCTTCACGGTATCTAATAATATGTCCATAATATCTAGAAGCCTAATATCTAAACCCACTCTTCATTTTGAAGCCATCATCTTGTCCTAGAGCACCATCATTCAGTGCCACAACATTCTTAACATCATTGGAGCAGAGATAAGTCAAAAGGAAGCAGATTTGACATTCCACCCCATAGGTTGTATCCCATCCCATCCGAGATCCCCTGTGTCATCCATGGGGGATGCTGCTAGGAGAGGTGGACCCAAGGAAGCCCACAGAAGATCTCATGAAACACTTGTATTTCATCAGATGGATAAGTGATGTAGATGCCACATTTTGCAATGAAATTAAATGATAAATCTCTAGATCAAATATCTAGAATAAATGTTTGGGCCTTTTTTGGTTCATTGCAAAACACAGGTTCCCATGGGGACCCACGCTCAATCTACAGAGGGGAAGTTATAACTAATCTGTTTGCAAAGTTTCTGAAATTGCATTTCTGTTAAAACAAGACAACAACAACAGAAAAATCTCTGATAGTAAGTATCTCTCAATCTTTCTGGGCTAAAAGTCTTTGACTGAAAAGCTGTGCATTTCCCATTTGCAGTGGTATAAAAGTCACAAGACATCAGATCACAAGCTGTCACTGGTCCCAGACTAAATATCACCCATCCTTTGCCTAAGGCAAGTGGGTCTCTTTTCCATGGGAGGGGGCCAAACAGAAATCCCACTCTTTGGAGGAAAGAAGGAAACGTTTTTGTGACAGTTTGTTGTTTGTTTTTTTGGTTTTTTTTAGGCAGTTCTTTTGAAGCTGCTTGGGGGTTTGGATGTTAGATGTAGTCCCAATGGAGATGGATTAGTGGCCAGAGCATAGCAAGGCGGTCAGAGGTGCAAGATAAATGCAATTTATATATAATTGTCCAAGCTGCACCTGTTTCTTTTTCAATAGGAGACCTTGTCTGCAGACACAAACATAGAATATATCCGTTTATTTGAGTGTAAAATGGGGAATTCTAAACTTGTATCAGAGTAAAGCAAGAAAAAATAACCTTTAAATAGCATGTAAATTTTTTATGAATCAAGCTCTAAATAAAGAAAACTCCCAAGCTGGGAATTCAAAATACTAGCCAGAGAGAGCTGATTTGCTACCAGGCTCAAGAACAATATTTAGTTTACAGAATCAATCTGGAAATAAAACTAGTGCTTGCATCAGCATGAAAGCTACAAAAATAAAAAAGAGGTCTTAATAAAATATACAGTGGAAAAGGAAAGGATGAAAGCCCTAGCACAGCTATGAGGCCCTCGACAGCCCACACAAGTAATAAAATAGAATATGATGTAATATAGAACAACAATGAAAGGATTTTAAATTTCTAGGTAGGATTCTGAAAAACTGTTTCCAGCTTTTGTTGCAGAGCAGGCACGCTGAGAGTTCCCCTGTGAAGCTACAACAAAGCTGGTGTGTGGCAGACACGGGCGTTGACGAGGGCAGAACAAACATTAACCTTCACCTTACTCTTCCATTGCTGGACCAGGAGCCAGGATATTTCTGTATTTCTAGATGCTCTGATTTTGTGTTTGCTGTCCTGCTCACTCACCTACTCCTGGTTTCCCTCCTTATCAGCAGCACCAAGGATTTTTTGCTTGCCAAAGCGCCGATGCCTTGCCGTGAAGGCAACCACCTTCTTCACCTTTCTTAAGGAAAGTGTCTTGAACCTTGTGCTAAGCAGCTTGGAAAAATCTGAGATTAGGCACATCCCATATTGGCTCAACTAATTTCAGCCTGTCCAAATTAGGATGAGTCTGTAAGATTCCACAGGAAAATCATGTGAGCACTGAATGCCTGTGCTACCTGCCATGCTCTGCACCCTAATTACAGCACTGCATCCCCTGGCTTTAGACAAACAGGACCTTGTGAAGCTCAAACTCTAAGAGAGACACAGAACTTCTTCAAAATTCAATGGCATCCCAAAATTAAATTGTCAGAATTTCGTTCTGCAACAAACAGTGGCCTCTACACTAAATTTCAGATGAGCCAGAACCAATGCAATTCGCTCATTGCAGTAACACAACAAATTTTCATTCTCCCCATGAAGCTGAAAGCCATTACAGAATACCACCAGTACTGCCCAAATAAAAAACTATGGATTGTGAAATTTGTGGCCCTTTTTCTACTGTGCTCCAGCTGTGGCAGGCATGATGTACAGAGGTAATCATAGAGCTCTTTGTCCTACAGCTGGCTGCATGGTCCTACCAAAAGCTCTTGGGTTGACAAAAAGAACTGGCCAAATCCTATTCTTCTTGATCTGGCACGGAAACTCAGCTCTACTATAACACCTAAGCATTCCTGTTTTCTCCTTTACAACACTTGATTAACAATAAACAATGATTCAGACAGCTTATGTAGTTTTACCTGTCAATGTTTTGCTTCAAATGGTTTCTCTGTGATAAATTTTTAGGGGCCTCTGTCTGACTCTTTTAACCCTTGTTCTATCACTGGCTGCAATAAATACACAGACCTTGAGAAGGGGTGACAAATAAAAATCTGATTGTCCCAAAGTTCTGATAAAACACATGTATTCTATTTACACAGAAAAAAGGAGATTGTTACAAACAACATCCATTATTTTGTGCTTCTCCAGGAAAGACAGAAAATGTTCCAATTCCTCCTAAAACAAGTTTTTTATGAAGCTACAACAGGTCATGATCAGCTGCTCAGAAAACAGCAACACCCTCAGAAAAGAAAGGCTTTCTTTCTCATTTTTAGGTCTCAAAAAGTTGGTTGAAAACCTGGGCCTGCTCTTACAATGACCCCAAAGGCAGAAGAGTTACTTTCAATTTAGTCCCTTCCACTGAACATGGACTGAAGTTTCACACCTATGTTATTAATGCAATTATAAGCTCTGCCTGAAACTATCAAATTAATTTGAAATTCACTTAAGAGTCACCTGAGCCATCAGCCAGAATGCCAGTGCAGTGTGCCTCCTGAAGGCTGTGCATGAGGTGCTGGGGCTGGCCCAGCCAAGCCCTTCAGAGCTCCCACCCACTCAAACGCTGGCGTGATGCGCTGAGGCTCCATAAAAGCAAACACTTCCCTGATAATAGTACTTCCCTCTTTATCCAGTGAGCTCCATCACAGGATATCATGAATTAATATTTACAACACCCCAGAGAGGCGGGCTGGTATCATTTCCCCATGTTTCAAAGATGGGCGAAGGTGAGAGAAAGCTGAAGCAATTTGCTGCAATTCACTGAGGAAGTCTGTGGTGAGGCAGGGGAGAGTGCAATGCTCTCAGTGCCTGTGCCTCTGCCACACCATCCTTCCTCTCCCTAAATGCCAGGCTCCAGCCTGACGATGTGCTGTAGTTCTAGTGTATTAAATCTGACACCCTATACATGTTCTGGATCATAAGGCTGAGTCCAATAAAATTGATGGACGTGAAGTCAAGAAGCCAAAAGGGACAGAGGAAAGAAACAGGAGAAGAGTCCCCACGTTGCAGCTGTGTGGCATTTTTCTAGGCAGTAGGTTCCCATGCTACTTCAAGACCATAACATATTTTTGCTATTACAAATGCAGTTTATTTTGCAAATCAAGGTGATTGCACACATTTCAGCTTGTCAAATTTTCAGCCTTTCAACCATATGTCTGTCGACCTTATGGACTACCAACTTTATGGGATTCAACCATATGTCCAGATCCCGATATATATGAAGGCCAGTTCTAACATAAGAGCTTTACAGTAGTAGTGTAGTAAACCATAATGTTTGCAGATGGCTGTAATAAAATCATTCAGGAGAGGAAAGGTGCAGGGACGTAAAGCCTTCAAAGCTCCTTCTACTGAATAAACAATTTGATCTGAATAATGTAGTGGGAAGCACATTCTGCCAATGAACTGGCTGATCTGGTCCAAAATGTTGCTTTTAATTTTCTTTCCTAATCCCATGTGTATTTTAACTTCCTTTTGTGTTTTCCGTTGTGGGATTAGCTTAAAATTTGGAAGAAAAGTATAAGAAGGAAAAATAACAAAGTAAAGGATTTTGATTTTCAAGGCACCGTCTACTTCTGAACTGTAAATTTTTCATCTGTGAAAAGCCAAAGGGTTATGTGGGGCCTGGAAGATGTATTAATAGAGAGGTATAAGGTTTTTACCCTCACATGGTGAGATTGAAGGATGATGTGACTTGCTTCATTTCCTGAAGCGGGACTCAGCTTTCAAAGTTAAAGCAAGTTTCCTCCTGAGTAAACTTTTTCTAACTCTAGGAAGTTGGAGTTTGGTTTATGTCCTGCTGCACAATAATTCAGATGATAATTCACATTCCCTTTGTCCAACATAACTTGATATCTCTATTATTTGGGAAGCTCCGGTCCCATTTTCCCCTAACTGAAACATGCTGAGCCAATGTGTGGCCCTCAGAGAGCTCTGTCCTGGCTGACAGTGGGGAAGGGAGCACTGTTTGTAAGGGGAACCACGGCCAACATAGGTGTGATAGAAGGTCTTTTTCAAACCAAAGTATTTTTTAAGCTGACAGTGCATGGTGAGCTTTGGCAAGCTTCCTTGAACTAGACAAAAATCACTTCCTACTCAGGAAAGAAGGGAACCTTCCCTGGGCATTAACTGGGAAGTGAAAAAGTGAACTGCAACCTGCTTGTGCTGCTGGTGTACAAAATCACTGCAAGAGGAAACCCCCTGAGCTGTTGACTTTCAGATAACTTGGCCAGAGCCAGTTCTCATGCTGCAAACGTCAGTGGCCCTTTTCCTATTGGATTAAATGGAGCAGGGTCAGATAGTGTCTAAGAAACAAGAAATACATTGTCACTCCTCCTTCCCGTGCCAGACTTTGTGTTGACCAAGTTGCAGTTGTTTCTGAGTGCTAGGGCCTGTCTCATTTCTAGAGGGCTTGGCCTGGGAGATGATGATTGCCCCAGCACCTACCAACATTCACCCCATCACAACCAACTGTCCTTAACCACGCAATAACCATCAAAAAAAATTTTTAAAAATAAGCCAGAACAGAGGAAAAGAATTTTTTGAAAGCCTCAGCACCTGCACAAATGTACTCATGAAGGACTGCGAAGAACAGAGCACGACCCTCAATCCTGCCCTCGGCATGCGCGGCTGCCCTACCTGTGTGCTCGTATTTGTGTCGCAGCAGGGAACTGCTCTTCTGGAATGTCTTGTCACATAAGTCACACGCGTACATGCCACTTTCTGTCTTCTTGATCTTCTTTCGGGACAGACAGGAGTCGGAGTCCGTCATGTCGTCGAGGCCGGACATGTAGTCTGGGGTTCCATCAAGCAATTCTCCCTGTGAGGGAACCACTCGTCAGCGAGAGCCTCTCCCACCACCAACCCTGCCCACCAACCACCCCAGGGAAGTTACAATCATTCCTTGGTGGTCCCTCTTTGCTTAGGAATATGAATAATGAAACTACAGCTGATGGAAAGTATGGACATAACAAGGAGCCTTCTACTTCTATGCCTCGAACCAACTTTCTGTCTTTGAGCACTCTGCAGTAATGTGGTTTGCACAAACCAACAGTATTTACCATATCAGCACTAAATATTTTCAAGAAAGTGTGAAGAGGAGGCTTTTCATGGCCAGCAAAAGGTATTGTATTATTTTACAGAGGTAAATGTAAGCAACAGCTAAGGGATCATTCCTTTCAAAATTCCAAAACTTGGGTGTATTCTGTATCTGTAGAAAGGTTTTAATTGAATTTTATATTTAGGTACAAATGTTATTATTATGCAATCCATTTAAATGTATGTCTCCCGACTAAAGGCCTCAAGCTATATTTTTATATTTAATTTTGTAATTTGAAATAGGGAATATTAATAACACTTTTTATCAATGTTCTATCTATGTTAAAACAGCCTTCAGCATTAAGCAATAATGAATGTGGATCAGTAAATTATTAAATTTCTTGATATTTATTTTGTCTCGATCCAAAGAGAGTGCAAACTTGCATGATAACATACATTTCCATTTGCTATCACACAGTTCAGTTTTCTTAGACTAGGTTTGCACTAATTAATATTAGAGAAGATTAAATAGGCTTAAATACATTTACAAAGAGGGCAGATGTACTGTAAATTGGAATAGTGGAACAGCTGTTATGGAGGTGCAGTGCTATTTATGCTCCTATTGTGCAAAGAGGGATTACAGTCTGTAATGTAAAACCATACCTGATTTTCACATTTGAAACTATAAAACATTTACTAGTCAGTAAAATTACTAATGGACGGTAATAGGACATGGGGGAACAGGCGCAAATGTAAGAAAAAATTATTAATCTATAATCAGGTAATCTCATTTAACTAAACTCTGTATATTATATCTGAATACACCCAGCAAAAGGCTATAAAAGTACAAGACTTCTGTGGAGCTGCTCTTCACTGCAGGCATGCAAGGGACAAAATCCTTTGTTATTCCTGTGTTGACTCTGGGACAACCTGAGGGAAGAATTATGGGTTGCACCTGGGCACAAAGAAGGGCTGACCCAGATTACGTGTCCAGGGAAGGACTTTGTCTGTGATTAAGGGCCCTGGCTGCTACCTCTCCAAATAATTTCATTTAATCTCTGGGGTTTTTTCAAAGCTGTTCCAGATGACTGGCAGGATTAGAGGACTAAGAGTCTGGGAAGACTAGTAGGTGGCCCAAAGGAAGGAGCTATGGGTCAATGTTTCTCATCCCCCAGACATTCATAAGAAGAGGACAACTTTCCCATGAATAGTGGGTGAACAATTCCCCCAAAAATATAGGGAAGGAATCTCTTTCAATGGATTATGGTGTCTATGAGGCTCTATGGACATCTGCTTAGAGGCATGCAACTTTGTGCCTGAGTATGTAGGTGACTCCAAAGGGGTCTCCCACTGCTCTCTTTTCTCATGAGAAACTACATTTCTCATGAAGTGTAGTTATGCCTTGAAGAGATAAATTTCCCTTCAAAGTTTCCTTCTTTTTTTCCTCTAGGATACAATTTTTTATGGACAACATCATTATTATTATTATTATTATTATTATTATTATTATTATTATTATTATTATTATTATTATATTGCTATACAAATCTAAAGAGAAACGGCTGAACTGTTAACAGAACAAAGGTCATTAAGTCTGTTCAAAGTAATTGGTACTCCTTCTGAATCCAAGTAGAGGTACTCTTAAGTTAACTGCATTTTTTTTCCTATTCCACCATGTCTTTCCAAGTTCAGACTTAAATAAACTCTGCTAATTTTGTTGGAAATGTTGATTATAGCTTTGGGCTTTTTCTTCTCTAAGAGGACACATCACAAAATACTAAATTCTAGCCTTTCAAAGCAGAAAACTGTTGAAACCATTTACCTGAAATCCTTGTTTCCGCTGGTACTTTCTCCTTTGCTGCATATCGGCAAAAGTAGCTGCTCCAGTTGGGTAGGTATAGGCCATATGTGGTAGGAAGCTCATCTGATCTAGTCCTGGGTATGGTCGCAGCCCAGGAATACTGGTCTGGACTGGTGGCATAAAAGTGGCTGGGGGAAATGCGCTCTGTGGTGGAAGTGTTGTGTATAAAGGTTTGGCACTAAATGGGTTCATACCAAATACTGGGTTAGTGCTTTTATCCAGATTATTTGAATTAGAAAACTCCTTCTTGATAAAAGTCAAGTTCAGCGGCTCATCTGAGTTTTCAGATGATGAAGAAACACTGTTGTGTTCTAAACTTACACTATTAGCTTTTGTTTTGTTCTTTGTGGCTATAATACTTTTGGGTTCTTTCATTTGTTTTGGTAAAGACAAGTCCAATGGCTCAGCCTGAAGCTCCTCAGAAGAGAAACTGTTTGGAGTGTAAGAACTACTGTGGGAGTTTTTAGAAGATGTGGAAGAAAGATTTAAAGGAGAAGGAGTATTGCTCCTTGAGTGGTCCAATTTATCAACTGGCTTAATATTGGTAAAATGAGGAGGTTTTGTTAGCCTGAGAGGAGTATCACAATTAGTAACACTGTTATGGAGTTCAGCTATAGATGGTGAAGTTATAGAGTCCACAGGCTTAATTGGAGATCTGGCTGACAAAGAGTCTTTAGTGGGAGTGTTGTTGGTGGCAGCCAGCGCCACCTTGGCACTGGCCCTTTCCAGTGATGGTGACCTGGAACTTGAATACTGGTAGACTTTTCTTTGTTCAAACCATTCCTTCACAAATTCCTGAGGAAGGCCAACAGCAATGGAAATTTTCAGTAGTTCATCAGAGTTGGGCTCCATATTCATAGCATAATATGCTTTAAGTACAGACATGTGGTCCTTGTATGGGTTGATGGGGCTAGTCATTCCTTTCTCAGAAAGTACTGATGACAGCAAGAGGGCTTGCTTATCAAACACTCCAGGTTTGTTGGGAACCATGTTGTCATGAGGCTGAAGGACTGCCTTGATTTCTTCGTTCATTTTACACAGGTAACGCTCATGCTGATGCAACGGAATGGGACCAGGAAAGCTTTCTTTACAGAACTGGCATGAAAATGGAGTGGATACGTTGTGGTTCTCTATCATCTTGTCTTCAGTTACCAGGTCTATTAGGGTTCGCAGCTTCTCTTTTTTAATGTTATTGAGCTGCCTCCTCGAGTCTGTGGTCAAGCTCTGGAGGCAAGCTTTGGCTTCATTGACTTTCTCTAATGTATAGTCAATAATACTTTTAGTGGCACCATTATGACTTACTACTGGAAGACCCACGGGGGGAATATTGGGGGAGGTAACTCCTTGTTCCTCGGCTTGAGAGCATGAATCCTTCATGTGGTAAACCTTCAACTTGGAGATCTCTTCAGCCTTGCAGTCCATTTTCTGCCTGGAAACCGTGTTGTCCACAATCTGTAGGACCTTCTGCACCTCGCTTAAATTGCTGCCTACCGCAGGAAACCCGAGCAACGGTGCTTCCATCCCTACACCTAAGTGCTGCATTGGACTTTGAGCAGACGCGTGAACTCCTAAGGGGCTGGTTGCTCCAAGTCCACCATTCATAAAAGGACTAGTTGCACTAAACCCATGTGAGGCCATAAGAACCTTGTACTCATTGAAATCTAGTGGTTCTGTTTTAATTTTCAGTAGGCCTGTTTGCTCAGACATACTAAGTGGTTTGCCATTCTCCAGCTTGTTTCTCAGCTGTGTGATGGCTGAATTAGTAGGAGAGGAAGATACAGAATTAGGAGAAGAACCCGTCTTGATATTGTTTCTCATTCTGCCATTTACAGAGATTAAACCAATACACTTCTTGCTGCTGATGTGCGAACTGTAGGAGCCCGAATGGGAGAAACGCTTCTTGCAGTTTGGACACTCATATGGTTTTTCACCTAAAATGATAATTAAAACCAAATGTTAATTATCATTCTTGCTGCTATAATTGCGAGAGATTGCACTTGGTATCTATCTGATCGTCCAGTGATTAATAGTGAAAGAAATATTAATTCTCTGAACATGGCCACACACCATCACTGCTTTCTTTACCCTCCTCTTTCTACAGGTTTTGAGGTCAGTTTGGACCCAGGGTCTCCAACTGGCAAAGGCCATCAAAGTGTGAGATTGGCTCCAGACTGACCAGGGCAAATCACAGGTAACCACCCTGTAGGGAAGACAGTCAAATCAAATTTAGACTGTTCAAATTTGATTTGTTTCTTTTAAATTTTTTTCTCCCCCAGAATGGAATTTTCACCGGATATGAGCACCAGTATGAGAAACTGAGTCTTGATGTTAGAACCTCCACGTCAGTTTGTGCCTGGGCTGAGCCTGGTGACATTTTGTGTGCTGAATTCTGCATCAAGTAGGAGAGCCAAAATGCCCAAGTCATTCAATCTGAGAGGCTTGGCAGTTTCTTGTTATCTGAGAATATGAGTTGTATTTCACTCAGGGGGACTTTTTATTTTGGAAAATATAATGGACTCTTCAGGCTCCTGCTGCACAGCAATGAATGAATGCTTCTGAACTCAAACTGCCAAACAATCTATATTATTTGCAGGAAGCTTTACTATTTCCAAATCTTTTAGCAAGACGGTGGTATTAACAGCATGATAAATGAGGATGACTCAGATATCACTTATGAAATACCTTGGTAGCTCCAAGAAGCCAGAAGCAGAACTGTGTAAATTTTAAGCAGTCTTTAAAACTCAGCTAATTAAACAAAATGCAAATGAGCACACCAGCACCTCCGCTACTCACCACTGTGAATTCGCAGGTGTTCCTTCAGATGGTGTTTATATTTGAAGGCCTTGCCACACTCAGTGCATTTGAACTTGCGATTGCCTGCTCCTTGGGTCAGCATTTGGTGCTGGGAGGAAAAGAGGAAAACAAAAGAGATCCCAACATGAATTTTATGCAAGAGAAACCATGAATTTCAAGCTTAAAAACCAAAAATTAAATTAATGTGAGTCTGAATTCGTCAAGCGGACCAAAAGGTCTGCATGTACATTTATTTGTCTCACCAGCGTTGCAATAAAAATCAAAATGTTGGCAGTAAACCGAAACAAATGAGAAAATACTTTCACATGAGCATTCGATATTTGCTTTAGAATTATTTCCTAAGTCTCTCATCAGAAATGTGTTGCTTTAAGGTATCTTACGATGAGAGAAACAGTTTTATAAGAAGATTTGTGGCTCTTAATATTCCTAGCAGATTCTGAACATGTGGGACTCAGCTTGTTTAAAAATTCTGTTTACTGCATGGGGAGGAAAGAGAGAAACACTGTCGTTAGTAGCATTTTGTGTAAGATTTAATTCATTATCAAGCAGGAGAGACTGTGTCTTCAGCATAAGGTGCTGCTGGAAATGTTTTTTTAAAATCATAGAGCAGCAGGAATGACTTGAGCTACCTTTCGTGCCATGTTTTTCCCTGGTGCTTTTCTGAGGGGCGAGGGAAAGTTGAAAGTTAAAAGGGGTGTAAAGATATAATCAAAGGAAGCTGACCTTTTTGCAACAAGCAAGGAAAGCCCAATGACTTTGAATTTGGAGAAAAAAAAAAATTAAAAAATAATTATTATCTTGATAATCACGTTGCCACTCTGGATGCTCAAGGTAGGAGGTCAGCCTTTTGCAGGCTACCACGACACAAAAGCCTTTTGCAGGAGCAGGGAGGGGGGAAAAAGGGGGGAAAAAAAAGGAAGGGAAAAAAAAAAAAGGCAGCGCCGAAACGGTATGACAACTGCGAGGGTGTGCTGCCTCTTCCCACATTCCTGGCGAGACAGATGGTGTTACATGGGACACAGGGAGGTTTGTTCAAACAGCAGCAACCTTCAAAGATCAAGCAGAGCCCAGCCCGCCGCGCGCCATTGAGGGACCCGTGCTCATATGTTGCTGAGTTGCATAAACAAACAGCAACAGCTGTTTTGTCTCCCCCCATCGCCCTCCGAGGACTACTATAAACTTTAGTTGTGCCACTGTTAATATGATACAATCATTTTAATTTACTAATTGTAAATGCCATGAGCAAATGAGGGGACTTTTCAACACCAAAGCTACCATTCATAATGCGCCAGTACCAGCGCGCTCTCGCATGTGAAATTTCAGGCAGTTACGTTGGATAAATATCCAGGCGGGTTTTGTTCCCTCCCCTGGCGTTTTTAATGATACGAGGCAAAAAGAAAAACCTTACAGTGGATCAGGTTAGGAAAAATATAGATGGAAAAATGTGTTTGTCTACTGGAAAAGCCATGGGAAGGAAAGAAAGGAGAAAGCGCTCTGGAGTCATTTATATTGATTTAAGATCAAGCAAAAGATACGGTTCTCTTAAAAATGCTAATTGCAAAAATCGCGTGATTAGGAAGATGTGTGTTTGCCTAACTGAATTTACCTTCTGCTGAGAAAAACCTACCAAGAGAAATCCAGCAGATTGTGATTTTCAGGTTTTAAAAAAAAATAAATACAGCATAAAGCCTTTATAATTTGACACAATGCACACATCTATTTATTCAACTTTTAACCACACCATTTGAGTTTCCATTACAGCACTCCTTAAGATGGGTTTTTAGAAGAAATTCTCCAGCTAGGAGCAGTTTTTCTGCTGGTGTGTAAAGAATTTTGTGGCCCAGGTCTATCACCAGCCCATCTAGGAGCACTAGGGAAGCTCAGTCACCTGTTTGAGACACCAGCATTTCCTTAAATGTGGTGCTGATATAATATTACACGTACCCTATCGAGGAAAAAACGGCTTTGATTTATTACAGATACGCTGCCGGGCTATACAAGTGAGAGCAATGCCCAATTCTAGTGGCACAATCACAAATGATAGCCTATATGTACTGTCGGAAGAGTTCTTCTCAAAATGTGTAATTATGTCTAACAAACGATTATACAAAATATGCATAATTTCATGTGATTGAAAAGGTTACTCAAAAAGTAATGAAAAAATATTAGCGGATCTTTTAGTGTGTCTTGGAGCTCCTATTTGCAACACTGCAAAGTAAAACTAGGTGAAAAATGGAATTAAAATTGCTGAGATGTTTAATAATGTATAATTAAAATGCTACAGTTTCATTCACTTTTTGAGGAACATAAAAACGAAACTAAAGTCAAGTTAAAGTGCAAATAAAATTTCTAAATTAGAAATTAACACACTCATTCGATCGTGAACATAAGACTATTAAATCATATTAGAAGAGACCATCAAAAAATCATTTAGACCTCAATTAAAGCTATTACCATTAAAAGATCTGCATCTTCAAAATGCCATGAAAAATTAATAATGATTGCCAATCAAAGCAATATCGTTTCTCTAAGGGGTTATTACAGAAAGAAATCACTTAAAACCAGCCCCCCACCTGATCTGTCCCTGGCTTGTGTGTCACCATATGTCGCTCGAGCTGGGTGCGGTAGGCAAACGTGTAGTTACAGAGAGGGCACGAGAAGTTCTCCTCGTTCTTCTCGTGGCGGTACTTGATGTGCTCCTTGAGGGACGTCAGGCGCTTGTAGCCCCGGTCGCAGTAGGGGCAGGTCAGCAGTTGGGCGAAGGCATCTGGAGTTCCAGGTGGCAGGTCTGCAGCCCGGGATGGTGGCGGGGAGGGGGGGAAGAGAGAGGCAGGCCAAAAGGTCAGCAAATCAATGGCAGCTCATGGGCTGATTGCCCGTGATGGTATGAGAGGAATCGCCGCAATCTGCTGCCCGGGAGGGAGGGACGGCGCTTCCAACCGGCGGCGGGAGGCACCGGCACCCGCGCACGCCCACGACAGACTCGCAGGGCCCGCGCCGGACCCCGCCGGGAAATTAATTATGGGCATCACTCCTCCCGCAGACCTGGCTGGCTTGAAAACTAAGAAATACTTTTCCTGATCAATTGGCAATTTGCATTCCAGCCCCAGCTCATTATGTTACTTATGCCATTGACCGAATCCTTCCTACTGACTCTTCTCCAATTATTTATCAAGGCATTGGAGAGCAATAGGCTGGCTACTCTGTCCTTTGTTGCATTAAAACTCAATTAAAACTTCCCAAACTCCCAAGTAGAGCAGCAGCCTTTCTCCTCTTTAAATTCAGCTCTTCAGTTCACCCACCAAATAATACAAATGTGCTGACTAAAAAATCACAATACACTGAAATTACAGCCCCAATCTTTGCTCATGAAATTCCATGCCGCTGCAGCTGTTCTTCAATTTTTAAGGTAAACACCCAGGCATGTAGTGCATTTATAATTGCAACAGCTGCACGAGGTCAGGATACTGGCTAAAAATGAATTACAGCCTCACCATTTTCTTCTTGCCCATTGGCCTCTGGAGTGCCAAGGCGAGACAGTTCCTCAGGGGCTTCAGGGTAAATAATGGCTGTGTCGCTGCGCTGCAGGTACTCTGCTATGCTGACTGCATGCCCATCTCCTTCCTCCAGTTTCCTTTTGGCAAAATATTCCTCAAAGTCCGACGTGCAATTTGCGTTCTTCACTAAAATAAGAGAGGGAGAAAAGAAAGGGTGGTTGAGAGCATCGTCCCAGCCTGGGCCAGTCAGCAGTGTTAGAGGTTGAGCAGATGTACTACATGGAGCTACAAGGCTGGGGCTGCAGCTGGATCCTTGCTCCCATCAGCCTTGCTCCAGCTCCCAATAAAATTAATGTGGGCTTTCCACCAGTGTGGGTGGAAGTAAGGGCAGGCAGTTAAATTAACAAGAACATGGGGCTCTACAGGGCAGCAGAAGAAGTTTATGAGGCTTGGGTAATGCAGGTAATCTTTCATTGCTGGAACCTGAACAACCTTCACGGGGCTCCTGGGGGTCCCACAGCTTTTGGCATAAGCCCAGTTCGACCTACAGGACTGAGCTCAGCTGCCCCTGGATCCTGCAGACCCTGAGACAGTCCCCATGTGGGAGATGACAATTGCAGGTAGTAAAAGACCAAACTTTTCTGAGACAGGTCTTTCCTCAGGCTGCTCTTTGTCAGGCACAAGAAGAAAGTTGCTCACATCTTCCTGCTTTTTCTTTCCTCCCTGAAAAATTAACTTATAATGAGAGAATGGATTGTTTTAAAAACTTATTGCTTCATGATTTCTGCAATAGAGCCACATGGTTTAGACCATTATAGGGTCACCAAGCCCAAAACCACTTTGGCAGTCCATACAAGCGTTTTCTTTCTTTTCTTTAAATGGAACCTCAATTTCTTACTATCCATGCAATGTCCATGAAACATAATACATGCTCAGCCACAAAGCATCCTGTTACTAAAATTGTGCTTTTCTCCTTCCATGTATGAACACTGCTTACAGGAAAGACCTTAAAACCCTGGGATGCTATAGACAAATAATAATATAATTATACTAGAAAAGAAGGAAAAAAAAAGGAGATTACGATTTTCTTCCTCTAAATTGTGTTACTTTGTTTATTAACAAAGTCTTGAGAGACACAGTTGGCGGTAGGGAACTAAAGATACTTGTTTTTAACTGACCATAAATGAAAAGAACAACTTATGATTGATTAAATTTTTAATGTATTTCTGCTGAAGTGAAATAGGAAAATGAGGAAACACCATGAACTATTCTGGAGTTCATGTAAAAGTAAAATACTAAACAGCACAATTCTGCTGTTAGTGATGCCAGGGAGCAACATGGAGTAAACACATGGAAATCAAGGGGGTTATGGTTTTACACCACTGGAAATGAGAGACTAACCAACTCCTTGGTGTTTAGAAATGGGTGAAGGCTTTGCCTCAGTTTCCTACGAAAATGCAAGGCAGTGATGCTGGCAGTGAAAATGAGCCATGACCTCTGACTGGGGCACAACTGGGAGCCTGCAGCCCCTGATTTGAAGCTCTGATCTCGGCGTCATCGATAAAAGTAGATATCCGTCTCTGTAAACCTCATCCCTTTAGCCGATAAAATCAAATCCTCTGGCTGAGACAAATATGCCCTATTTTTCATACCAGCTGAGCAGCTTCTCAACTGTTCTGCAGTATTTTAGTGACAGTGACCAAATGGCACAGGGCATGGGACCCTGGTTTTGGAAGGAAACTTCTGTTCCTATCAGAGTGGTTTTGTAGGGAATGGTTTCACCACCACGGAGTTCCTCTCGGTCCTACTGCAGCTCCAGTAGGACCTGCTGATAACCCTTTGTTATCAGCATGAGAAACAATTCTCCCCTTTCAACACCAAAATAAAGCAGCTTCTAGAGAAGGGGAGTGTGAGTGTGGAGAAGACAGAGTACTTTGCCTCCATGTTGTTCTGGGAGAGAAATATAGCAAAATGGTGGTTACTGAGTACACCTTATACACAAGAGCATCACAGCAGGTGTAGGACTTCTTGTTTTTATCAGGAAAAAAAAAGAGCTGAGGCTATACTTTTTATGTTATAAATCTAACTGGTCATTCCCCTGTTATGCCTAGATCTTCCAGGTGTTACAAGATGGTCTACCCTCGGGCTTAGCACTACTCAAGCTCCACTCCTTCCCTTGTCTTAGCAATATACCCAAGGAAAACAAGTTTAATTTTGCCAAATCTAGGCCATGAACCAATAAGTGAAGCAAGGAGAGGGAGTTTTTCTCCAGAGAGGAGAAATGGGATGGCTCCATGGGATGGTCCCATGTGTCCCTTTTCTCCCTCAGGTAAACAAGGGGTACTTGGAGTTTGCAACTGCATTTATAGGATTAGGATTCAAGCCACCAAGCAAGGCCTGAGTTAACATTAGGAGCTTCCATCCCCAACTCAAACCAAAATGAGGTTCTTTCTACATGCCCCCAGGTCTATCTGGAGGCTGATCCAACAGGCTGTGGAGGACTGCTGTGATATTACCAGCCTTGGCTTCCTAATTCTCAGGATTATTTAGCTTCTATGTCTGTACATGCAATCCAGGAGCTAAAGCAAATGTTTACGTCTACATTATAAACCCCTAAAAACAAGGGGATTTAGTGGAAAAGCTGATAGACCCTTCACTGAAACAATACAACCAGTGCTGCAAAGCTGCAGATTAACACAAATAGTCAAGAGTGTCCATGTGGGTCTGGTTTCTCACCAGCAGCATTACTGACAATTCAGACGTGGCTGGAAGCTCACCCAGAGGTACTAAAAAGACCCATCTGACAACCATTAGGTTCGTCTCTCAGCTTCTGGGTGGAAGACATGCTTCCCCCTTCCATGCCCTGATTTATTTTCCATGTACAAAGCCATGTTCCCGAACTCCTTGTGGGCTGACGCTGCACACACACTGCACATCCCCTCCTGCGAGATCTATGGTGGGTGACCTCACCAAATAAGTCTTTTTTAAATTAATTATTGGAGCCTGGAGAGCAGAAATATTTTCAGCTCCAAAAGCTGATGTGGCTGTGTCACATAAAAATAAAACACATTAAGGAAAGCTATCTTTGGAGGCATTTAGAACCTTTCAAGATAAAGTGGGAGAGAGGTCCAAGGAGCTTGGGAGACCAGTTATTTTGTGTGGGAACTCGTCCTGTGAGATGGTGATAGCTGCCCTTAATCGCAAACAAAGCTAATAAAACCACAGCCTTCATTAGCCAGGAAGTGAGAGGCCCCCATTGGTACACACAGATTACAGCCTGAAAACGGCCTGTCCTCCAACCTGCCAAGTTTTGGTTCTGTTTTCCTCCCCCTGAAAGTTTTTCTTTCCCTTCTTTAAATTAAGAGATCTTTACTTGAATTTTGTCAGATGTTACTAATCAAAACCAGGAAAATTTATCTGTTTGTTTGCAGGGATTTTGTTAATCTGTTCTCTGCAAACAACCCAGTTGCAATAACCATAAAAGGTAGAATAAAATAAACCATAAGAATTTCTTCATTCACCTTTAAAAAAGCTCTTCTGCTAAACATCACTTTTTCAAGTCCCTATTGCAGAAATGCTCAGAAATATTAACAAATTCATTTAGCAGGACCAAAATCCTAAATTTTCACCCTAACGGTCACTTCTGCTTTTTCACTATGAAGCCTCCATTGCTCATTATAAAAATGCAGCTGATTAATGTAGGGATAACAAGATTTCTCTTAAAGTACTTCTAGGAAGTGGCCACTCTGACAACAGCAGAATAATTTAATAATGGAGACCTTTCCTTTTAGTTTTCTTTCTCCACTAATAATATTTTGCAGAGAATTTGATGCTAAAAGTGCACCACAGATATTGCATGCACTTACAGAAACTTTCTGGTTGGATGTATGTTTTCATTGGGTTGAGTCTCAGCCTTTATGGAACATCAGTATTAGATCCCCTACAACCTGCAGGGAAAAACTGAGGCCAAACGCTCAAGACAGGCCCAAAGCCTATAGTGAGGTTGAAGAAGAAAACTTTGAACACTTCCCAGACTATCCAGGAAGTATCTCCAACAGCTCAGGGACTGATTTCTTCCCTTTATTTGTCAAATAATGGTTGAAGCACCTCACTGAACATGAAGGGGAGCTTTAACTCCTAATAAAGGAAACTACAGGTATTCATAGTCAGCTGGCATCTCCCTCTCAAGGTGAAAAGATTGGCACAGGCATTTAATTTATAAGAGTATTTATTATGCCTAAGTAATCTGACATTGCTCTTAAGAGTCTATGGAGATTGCAGCAACTAAAGAAACATGTTCTACCCAACCTGACAAGGCATCAGCTTCCACTGAAAGAGGCTCTGAACACCTCAAAAGGCTTGAATTAAACCCTGTCAGAGCAACTTGTGGTGGTTATTTGAGCAAGCCTCCCATTGTAGCCAGAGCAAAGAGAAGCCTAGGACTTGCACAGGACATTTGGGGAAGGAATTGAGAGGAGCAACACACAGAGAAGCTCTTGCATTTTAAATGCAGACTGCTGAAATGCAAAGCACTCCTTAGGCTGTGAGTTTGCAGTGCATCAAGCTGGGGAGGGGTAACCCTTATTTCTTCCATGGAAAACTGTTTCCAATAGAGGCAGGACACCCCATGGACCCCACTCAGGGCTGGCAGAGGGGCTCGATGGCACCCTCACAGAGATTTTGTGAGGCCAATGATGAGCTGGAAGACAAGGACATCAGATAGTGGAAGGGAAAGGACTGAGAGGACACAAAGTCTTCTCCTTCAAGCAGACCACATTGCAAGCATGAAAGAGTCAAGGCCTGTTATGGCAAGGAAAATATGTGCAAAGGAAGTCACAGGGACTGATAGGGGACCTCAAAGGCTCTGGTAATGGTAATTCTGATAACCATCAAACCTTGTTTCTGAATCAGATGTCTCTTAAAATCCTGTTTCTCCAAGTGCTAAGCACAATTTGTCACTTTATTGCAGCCTCTTGGAAATAAAATAAGCTTTTGAGGTACATATGTAGCCAGTTCTGCACAGCAACATCAATAAGTACATTCGTAATGATGAACTGTGCCTCGGTTCCACCCTCCTTTCATGCATAATAAATCTAATGGATGTAGAAAGCAGTGATACGGTTTTATTTTCCTATTATTTTCCCCCTCAAGAATGATAAAGTAAATTTCTCGTGTTGCTTAATAAGAGCACTGGGGTTTTATGTGGGTGTTACCAAGTGTGAGTAATAAAATCCTTGTGAGACTTTGGTACCACCTTTTACAGTAATATTTGTGGAGAGTATTACCTACGAAGTAAATTTCATAATGGAATAGATAGAAATGTACTTACTCTAGAAAACTCTTCCTTTTAGCTGCATAAATCTATCTGCAACATCTCAAATTGTGACAAAATGCAGAAGAAACACTGGGTGATGTATGGCATTCAGCTGTGCTGAGGATAGAGTGAGGCCTTTGGAAAGAACATGGTAAATCCCTGAATTCATTTGGATTAGAAAATAGCAACAGGAACCTTTTGCTGGTTTGCTCTGCTACGGAAAAAGAGAGATGGCTCAGAGGTGATGCCTGCTAAATATCTCTGTCACACTTCTTGTGCCACCAAATGTACTGATTTCTAAGAAGACTGGAAAAAAAGAGATGCTAAAAGTAAGGAAAAACCCCCAACAAACGATTAGCCAGAAACATTATAATCTCATAAATATGCATTTAAAGTGTGTGTGTCTATGGATCTATGTAAGGGGCTTATGTGTGTCTTGCTGAAAAGATGTTTTCAGTCTCTGAAGCAGCTCACTCTGTGCACCACCCAGATCTGGGGCTGCCAAGGAGGGCGCACCCCATCCTCATCATCAAGCTCTTCGTACAGTCTCTCTCACTAAAAGGCCACTGTATCTTGGCCCAGCTGCTTTAAACTATCCAAGGTTCACCCTGCCTGGGAAAACATCTCCTCACACTGCTGAGAACTACTAGCTCCCAAGGACGAAGCTACAAGGAGCTGGGGCTAAAATGTCATGGGACACAGGAGGGGTAGCAAGGACTCTTCACCACATGAATTGGTCACTGCACTCTCATAATCAAGTTGGGAGGGGAAATTAAAAACCAGGACAATTACATCAGTATTTTCCAATTTTTTAACAGAAAACAAGAAATAGATTTTTTTGTCACTCTCACTCCTCATGCACCGCTAGCTCTATGTGATCCCAAAGAAAAGTGATGCTCACTCCATGCAAGGCCTTACCTGTACCATTGTTTCCAGTGGTCTGAATTGTGGCTTCAGGCCCCATAGTGTCATAATCTTCCTTCATTTCTTCTGTGGAACAAAGCATGCACACTTTTAGCACAGGCAGGGTGGTGGATGGCTCACAAAGCTGGGGAGCACGCTGCGGTGCCGGGGAAGATCCCGCTCGGGGAAGGAGAGAAAAGGGCTCTTGTGGACCTCTACACAATGGCTTTGTTCTGGGAAGTGAATGAGTTCAGCAGTGCTGCAGGGACGAGAACTTATTTACTTTAAACACGACAGAGAGAGGTGGAAAACAGAACCATTTGTTCAGAGTAAACGAAGGGCTTTTCCCAATATCAAATCTAATAAGCAGTCGGGTGAGAAAAAAGGATTTTTTTTTTGTTCTTTTTTTTCCCTACTTATTTAAAGAAATAATCAGTTAACAGACGCTGTGAGATCTCTACCTGGAAGAAAATGCAAACGCAGAAGGAAAATGTAACAACTTCTTGTATCTCCCTCTCTATCTATCTATCACCACACAGATCTGAGCTGTCACTGTCATTTTAACCTCGTTTGAGGCACAGCAAGTATTAATATTGAGTGGTGCAGAAATGTGACAAATCTTCAACTGTAGGAAGTTCTCCTCTGCCACTACCACTTGTTTGCATCTTCTGTGCACTGACAAAGTCTGCCTTTATGGCCATAAATCGGGTTAATTCACATGCAAATGAGCATGACAAGTGTAAAATTATTTATTATGTATTTTTATGGATTGGTTTACTTTTCATGAACCTGGGGGTTCAGAGTGAATAGAAATAGCTTTTAGAAGAGGCTCCATCACTGGGGAGAACAATTTTCCTGGATGTTTCAGCCTGCCTGGCACTGCCTGTCAAACTTGGTTTCTTGCTGCTAATTTGTTAGTTCATGTGCAACAGGTATTCACACATGCAGCCTGGATAGGATTTAACCTTCCAAAAGGTTTTTCACAGGCAAAAAAAATTATACAGAGAATTTCTTTCTCGCCTTTTCAACTTCTAAATGCCAGCTTTTCTCTATCTGAAGACATGCACAAACACACAACCTCTCCCTTTCCTTTTCTTTTTAAGAGAGAGCATTTAGTATTTGAGATTTAAGTAAAAAAAAATCTCCTTTAATCATTCACTGAGATGCACTTGCAGGAAATGAAACGGCACAAGGCACCCAGAAGTGGTTCAACAATGAACAAATAAATTTTAAAAAAGGAGAGAATTTCCCAGAAACAAACACCAGTCGATGATGATTCAGGAAGATGGATGCTGCTCGGCCAATCAAGTGATAGACTGGCAAGAAGATCAAAGCATGCTATTAAAATGTTATTGGTACATGAAGCATTCAAGTTCTTATTGCTCCTCTTTTTTTTCTTTTCTTTTCTCTCTTTTTTTTTTTTTTTTTTTTTTTTGGTGAGAAAGATTTTGATGAGGACAGAGACTGGCCCAGTATTAATCCATTTCCATGACAATGATTTGACTGAAGATAGGGGAATAATATAAACAGAGCACATTCTCAGTTCATTCCTAAAATTGTAATCTTGTAGTATTCTTCAGATGTCACACTCTACAAGTAATTAGTTGGTAGAATAACAGGTTCTAATTGTATCATTCTAATCAAAACTAAAGCACAGAATGACTTAATTCAGAGCTTTACAACCAGCGTACAATACTGTGGTATAAATATACATGTTTATGGCTTTGAAGCTTAAAAAAGGAGAAAAAAAATTAATGAAAGCTCTTAAGTTAAAATATGCAGGTACAAACAGATGCTAAATTTGTACAAAAGCATAGAATATGCAGACCAGATGAAAAATATTTGTTTAAACTGTACAGCAGACAAGCCAGCCTTGATTCTTTTCCCAGATCTGGCATTCTGCCTCTCTAAGGATCATTTTCACGGGGTTATCTTGCGTCCAAAACATTTAGGAGTTCAATATGTATTAATAAAATGTTGTCAATTATGATAATTGATCTGCTGAGCCAGGCTCACATCTGATATTTTTATTGCAGCCTCCCAGAAATTTTAATCAAGGTGCAGTGTTTCTGAGAAGTTCAGC
>NC_082348.1:3568924-3573924 GCF_027477595.1 Haemorhous mexicanus | reverse complement strand
AAATACTATCATCAGACAGATTAATTTTACATTTAAGCAAACAAGATGTTCTTTTTGCTGTCTCTATGAAGACTTTCCTTGTTTTATGTACCTTCTTTTTTTTTTAAACAACAATGCAACGGCAGAACTACATGTGACATTTTCTCCCCTAAATGGTACCTGCTGAGGAAAATTCCACCATTAAAAATGGCCCACGCTAACATTTAAATGTTGATAATAATTAGCCTGACATTTGAAATACAGTGGTTGCACTGTTGTCTTGAAGATGTTCTGCTCAACATTACCTAACTAGCCCCCTTTCATACTTTCGTGCTCTCTGTACATTATTCTGTCAGTTACTGAACAAATAAGACATCAGTTGCTAATGTATTAACATGCAAAAACTACGCTTAAGGGCCAAACACTGCCCCCAGTCCACAATGTAACTCCCATTGATGTCAAGTACTGTTAAGGTTGTGACAACCAGTAAAAGAAGGGAGCTGAAAAGTAGGGGATCAATTTTCTCCCTGATCTGCAAGGAATTTATGCAAACGGCTCCCTGCAGAAGGAGGGATGGGAAAGGCGGCAGCGTGGGTCGTGCCACCGGATGGGAGCTGCTGGCTTCCTCCTGCTCTGGCCCATTGTGCACAGCCTCAGCCATGGCATCTGAACCTTTTGGGGAGTGCCCAATCACCTCAGGTGTGCTGAAAGGTCAGGTCCCATGGCTCCCTGCTCTCCATGTAACATAAAAGTAGGTGGCCGTAAAAAAGTGGCAATAATCCACAGAGCAAGCTGAAAACGAAAGTATCCACGGAAGGACAGAAACACTCATCCTTGGGAGATGAAGAACTGCACACTCCTTATGACCTATCTACAGACAGCCCAGCCCAGGAGAGGCCAGTGGGATGACCAGAGGAGAAAGCACAGGATAAGTCTCTGGAGCATCAGGCCTGGAACCAGGAGAGGAAAAATGCTTTCTTCCAACTGGTTCCTGGACACCCCAAGCCATGAGCTTGGTGAGTGCAAATGATTGAGGGCAAAAAGTCTTACACGTGGCTGAATTCTGCATGTAGACAGCAAAGTACTTTTCTATGCTTTCTTAGATAACAGAACCCTGTAATTCTCACAACACAGCAGAGCACATTAACTATAAATGATACAGTCTAGGAATGAAGTAATAGCATTGCCCCTGCATTTCCTTGCTTTTGTCATCTCCAGATTCTAGCCAGAGAAGGTCTTACCTGCTTTGTGTGAGCGTGGGGTTGCCATCTCCTCTGTTCTATTACTAATGAGTGTCTCTCATCCTAATAGAAACGAGGATGATACAAGTGGTGGCAACAGGAAGCTTAGAGTACACCCACTCCTTTCCCCCTAGAATAAACACTGTTCTCAGGGAAGGTACATTGATAATAAAAGCATATTTTTAGAAATTTCTCAGGCAACTGTAATTGCTATGGGAATGGTGACTCTAATAGAATGCACCTTCAACACGTAAACTCCACAAATAAGAAGGCTTAGGATTTGAGAGGCAACATTTTGCCAACAGACAGGACCTCAGCTGTCCTGAAGATGTGATATTGGAAGGCTGCAAAAAAATAGAGGAATTTGAAATGCAGATTAAGGGTTGCTTAATCCCTAAGCCTAAAAACTGATGCTTAGGTCAGTGTCTCACCTCTCAGGTTGCCTTTACATGCACATCCTTTGGAATATGCCTTTAGTGAAAATAGCTAAACCCAACACAGACTTCAGCAGGAAACTGTGATGCTGTTTTGAACCCTGATAACCAGCCCACTGCAGGCTCCAAGAAGAGCCTGTGATTCTATTTCAAACCCCAATAACAAGGAACACTCCTATACAGTGTAGCAAATGACTTCTTTTTTTTTTTTTTTCTACTTATATTTTTATCCAGAGTCCTGAGGCTGCTACCAAAGTTGCACTGTCAGATGAGATACACCACACACTGGTGAGGCTCTTGGCTCCCTCTTGGCTTCTCGGGAAGTGTTTGTTGCTTTGGTCCTGCTAATGACAATGGGATTCATCAAAGTTTATATGTCTTGACTGAGAGACATTAATTTTGGCAGTTGAGTGGTCAGCCAGCCTCTGCTATCCCTGTTGCTGCCTCTGCAGTGCAGGGAAAGGCCAGGTTTTGGATGCTGACAACCAGGAGGAGACATCTTCCTGTGAATCTTGAGGGTGCTGATTAAATCACACACACTGGATTCCCAGACTGGAATTTCTCTGCTGAATACATACTTTTAAATGGTTACACAGCAGTAAGAGCACAGCTGAATGCTTTTAGAAACATAAATAATTGATTATTTATTTATCCTTCAAGATAGCCTTCTCTCCTGGTAGATTACAGAGCTTGTTCACAGGAGAAGCAAAAGCATAGCCTGGAGGAAGACAATATACCTTCAGCTTGTGCTTGAAATCAGTATGGAATTGGCATGAGTCTACTGCTCAGGATGTTCAAGAAGATGTTGTTGCTGCTTAGCTGTGTCCCTAAACTGATTTCAATGATTTTTAAGTATTTAGGGACATACCTTCTAAGCTGCAAAAAATTACAAGCCCATTACTTTGTGAGGAATCAAACTGCAGAAGAAAATTCTCTCCATAACAGTACAACTTCATTTTCTCTGTCCAGACTCTGTTTTTCTCTTTCTTAAACATAGAGAACTGAACTATTCTCAGAGTTATCTTACTGATTAGTTTAAAAATATAAGAATACTCTAGTCTTTTTTTTCAGGGCTGGACAGACAAGTGAAGAACAAAAAAAGGAAGAAGAACAGTTGTGAGCTCTACTGAGATACTCTCATGTTTAATGCCATTTAGTTCAATTTAAATGTGCCTCTGATGAATGAGCACAAAATAATCACTTTCATTTTGCAAAATCTCTGTTTGTTCCTGTGTTCTCAGTGTTGGAGAACTAAAAAACAGAATGGATCTGGCTGCAGAGCCTCTAGTTAACAACATTTATTTGTGTTTTCTACAGAAAGAGAAATCACCGGTGTTTTCACACCTGCATTGTGATTACATAACCTGCCTCTTACTTTCATGGTAGTTTTAAACCACTTCACTGACTTGAACAAAAAGGCTGCAGACAACTGCAGAATTCAGTCCACTTTTTCCACTGACCAACTGAAAAAGCTGGCTAGAGGGAAGACAGAAGAATGCAAGATTTACAGCGGAGGGACGGAGCCAACCCTGTGTTCTGATTAGCAGTTTGGATGCCATTGTTCTGTCTGGAAAACACATGTCATCCTCAGAATCACCCAAGCTGTCCATTGACATCTGCCAGCATATCCTCCATCACCTAGCTCTTTCTTTTTTCTCACTTTCTCTTCCTTACTCCTCTTTCCTCATTTCCCTGCATGAGCTATTCCAGTGCAGTTAGGAGCTACCCCTTGTAAAAAGTGATGTGGCTTTCACCCCCCACAATATCACCTTCAGTGTCAAACTGACCACCTCAAAACAACAGAAAATAGACAGTTCCTCTGAGTCCTCTCACTTGTAGGGTTTGTGCTGTGTTTCACTCTGGGGACAGAAATTCATAATAGCCCAGAGGCTTTGTATTTTTAAAATTGTCACACTAAGACTTGACTGGCTCCATGAAAGAAGCAGTAGAAAGAGATGCCTGAAGGTAGGCTGGGAAGAATCCAAAATGATGTCAGGTTTCCTTCTACCTTCCCATCAATAGGGTCTTTGAAGAAAAAGCCTCTTCAGAGAAGAAAAAAATAACTTTCTCTTTAGTTAAAAGGGCTACCATGGTTGCAGTTTGGAGACTGACAGTTAATGTTAGCTTTATTACCTTAAAATCTATACAGCCTCATGGTTTGCTGTGGATGGCTTTGCCTCCATGAGTTTTGATGATGTCCTTGAAAGAGAAATATAGATGCATAGCTTCATTCTGTGTTGACTTTGGAGGTGAATATTTTATCCCCTTTCCTTTTCCTGGCTGTTTGCAAACAGCAGTGATAACTCCTATGCAGCATGCCTAAGAATTGTGGCAGAGGAGAGAAAATCAAAGCTTTTACTGGACTAGAACAGTTCCAAGTCTGATAGTTCTCTTTCCTCACTGTGGTGACTGATGATGAGGGACAGGGGAGATAAAAGAGGTGCTGGAACTGTGCATCGCTGTCTATTATCTTTTGTCCAAAAGATACTTTTATTATTTTCATTATTGTTTTTAGCTTTTATGTAGGATGAAAAGATTCTTAACTAAAGGAGAATACTTTTCTTTTCTGAGGTCTATGCATTTTTGTGTGTGACTTTATAGAGAATAGAATCTTACATTCTTGAAGAGTCCTTAGAAAAATGTTGATGCCTCTCTCTAGTTATACCATAGTACAACTTTTCCAGCAAAGAATAATTTCTGCTGAAATATTGGCTTGGCAGTTTCTGGAAGATAGTAAATTGCAATTTATTCACCATAATGTCTATCAGCCTGCTGAGAACTTTTTTTTTCTTTTCTGTGAAGGCCCTGAAACACAGCTTGTACAATGCTGTCATACCCAAGTAGAGCTCCACTACCTGATCAGGGCTATTTTTTAGGGAGCCAGCTCTCATACTGTCCCTTTGGAAGAGTTTAAGTTCATAATTTCTAACTTAAATGATTGCTAACAGAATAATTCTCATCCAGCCATGCTGGGTTGAAGAATCTGACAGGGTCCCCCCATTGTCAGGGAGATACCTGGGAAGGGAGCACGCAGCTACTGAACTTCATAGGTAAAAATAAGATTGTCCTAAGGTTATTCACCTAGGAGGAAGTTTGTATAAAAAGTAGAAATAAAGAAAAAAATAATCTCTTACTCACACTAAGTAAATCTAGATCAATAAAGCAATTTTTTGTTGTTGTTCTGGTCAAGAAAGACTGGTATGGTGGCTGAGTGGTTGTGGCTGAGTGGTTTGTGTGTTCTTGTCAAATGAGTCAACTTGTCCCTCACCCTCAAGCAAGAGGAAGTCAACAATGTCAGAGAGAGTTGCTGCATATCTAATTCCTATTAAATAGGAAGGTGGGAGAG
>NC_082348.1:3556424-3563924 GCF_027477595.1 Haemorhous mexicanus | reverse complement strand
CTGTCAGATTTTTTACCTTGCTTTTTTCTCAAGCTGACACCCCAAATGAACAGAACTTTATTTTTTGTTTAAATTTTAAAAAGCAACTTTTTCTCCCTGCTCCTGTCAGCTCTAACTTGCTAACTGAGTCCTCCTTCCCTCAGACAGAAGTTTGGCACATTTTTTTCTTACATTGATTTAATTTCAGTCACCAAGAATCTCTGCTTGCTGACAGCTGCATGATCTATGACCTACCCTCTTAAAAAAAAACCCCAAAAATACAATTTGAAAGCAGCTATGAATTTTACCCCTCCCTGAGCTGAAGTTATCTTATGAAGTATTGATAACACATTATCTCAGGGAGCAGAATATTACTGCACAAAGTGATACTGAAGATGTTTAAGGGACCTTCTGGCTCAGTAAAAGTTATTATTCAGAAGTTTACATAGTCTGCAAACACTTATCAAAATCCCTGAGCAGAAAGTACAGACCCTACGTTTCAATTAAGATATAGTGGAATGCAAAAGGTTCAGGGGAGATAAGGCCACTCTTGGAAGGGAAAAAGAAAGATATTCAAATTCATCCTTGATGATACTTTGACCTCATGAGCTGCCTTTTCAGTACAAATCCAAATGCTTCCTACCTGGCAAGGCAGATTTGTCAGGGCCAGGCTTGCCAAAAGTGTTTTGCTGCTCATTTTAGAATAATTCCTCAAAATCATCCAGAATTTGGGGCCAAGGTAGGACATGGGTCTAAACATTGTCAAACTTACAGGCTCTTTGGGTGGAGGTGGGAAAGCTGCAGGCAGAGACCAGTGACCAATGGTCAACAAGACAAATAATCTTAAAGGCATTAAGATTATTTATGTTATTTTGCTGTAACACCTCCTGTTCTGACCTAATCCACCGGGGATTTGCTCTGTTCCCAGACACAGTAACCTTTCTCCCCTTTTTTTGGTAGAGACAATTCCACTTCTGCTCTAGCTCAATATCAAGTCAACAGCAATTTCACATCTGAACAGCTGATTCCAAGTTTTTCCCTGCAGAGAGTTAAAGGCAAAAAACTTGAGCAGATAAATCCCCTCTGTTTTTGTGGAGTCCAGGAAAACCCTCCCGTGTGCCTATGGCCAGAGCAAATCTGCTCCTCACTGGGCCACTTAGCTCCAGGCTGAAAGTCTCCACCAAACTTCTCCAGCCACCCCTTGTTTTGAAGCAGGGAGAGAAGTTCCAGGGATTCTTAGCTCTTTTCCTTTTGTAGCTCTGCTGTTGGATCAGCAGACCAGCATTAAAACACACTTTTTCCCCTTAAAACACCATTTTTTCCTTGAATCGCAAAGGCTTTTTATCAGCTCACAGCTGACCATGGGTTTGATGAGCTGGGAAATCTAGGTGGGGAAGGAGCAAACAAAAGAAAAAAAATAATAAAAAAAGAGCTGTATTGATTCCCTAGCCCTGGTTCCCTTCTGGTTGGGCCAAGCAAACACACGGCAGCCCTGTCATGTAAATCAGAGCTCACAAGTGCTGCACAGTTGCTCAGTGAATAACTCTTTGCAGGGTTGGGCCCAGCCATAGCAATTTTATGGCTGCTTGTGTTCTCCCCCAACCCTCCCACTGCTAAGAACTATCTGGATCTGCTCCTCCAGGGAAATTTGCGATATCATCACTTTGCAATTCCCCAGAACGCTTCCGCTACTTTTTTGGAGATATGAGTGTAATATTTTTATCAATGCTTTCATTCTTGAACCAGACTTTAGATGTAGTCCCAATGATATATGCAATGCAGGGACCACAATGAGGTACTTAAAAAATACAACTGTTGAGTTGATGTGAAAACTCCGAATGGTTCCTACAAGTGTGGAAATAAATCACAGAAAAAAGCTGAATGTTCTTCAATATATAGCGTGTGGTATTTGGAAATGTTTAGGGTTTTAGCTAAAGAATCAGCAAAGTTTTGTAGCTGAAGGGCCATATGCCCTATTTTAATAAAAAGGAATCCATAAAAAATAAATTACTTTCACTAAGTATATGCAAATTCCAATGTAAGCAATCAGTGCAAAATTAATTTTGCCAGAACTGATTAAAAGCATTAATAAATCTATATGCAGTATTGCTTCAATCTGATACTGTAAATTTATTATACTTCCTGTAAGATTAATTATAATGCTACAATAACATATTACGATGCCAGAACATATTACTGTACATTCTGTTAATAACAGTTAAGCACAACCTGAGTTGTAATTATAGAGTGTAACAAAGTAATTTGATAGTGATTGTTTTCTTTAACTGTTAATATTAGATGGGAAATAAAATGTGTATGTGCTTGTGTTCATTATATTTTTCTCTTTAACACAATACCTAATTAAACCCATGAAACCCCACTGCATTTGTTCTCACAAATTCCCTTCTCCCTTTTTTTCTTCTTTTTTTCTTTTTTTTTTTTTTTTTGCTACTCACCAAAACTGTCAGCCTGCTTGAGATAAGGGAAGGTTAAAAACAACAGTTTAAGTTATTCAAGGTTGTTTTGCATTCTTGTCCTGTGCTGGAGACAACTTTCTTTTTCTCCCTCTGATTTTAAATACACTGTGGCCCTTGCAGCACTCACCGTTTCAGATTTTCAGATTAGCAAACATTTCCAGCCACCCGGACAAACCTCCCTCCCACCCTCCCAGCACCCCGCTCTTCATCCCAGCAGCATCTCACAGCACCTCGCTTCAAGCAGACACCAACAACAAGGAAAAAAAACAGCCCAAAACGACAAACAAAAGAACTCTGAAACACCCTCTTAAAAACCAGGAGGCAAACATGTAAAATTCAAACATCTCACCGGGAAGCACCCAAATTTTACGATTTTTTTTTTTTTCCCCATGACTTCCCCCTCCAAAAAAACAACCTGGACCGGTAACATCCCGTTTAACTGGGCTGAGGTTTAAAGGAGGTCGGGGTTTCTTTGATAATATATCTATAGCTTGTGCCTTGTTTTAGCCCGTTCTTCCTGCACACCCAGAGTGCACGAAGGGAGGGGAATACAACTTTGGGAACACAAAACCTGAGCTATTTTAGCATACTGTACACAAACTCCGAGTGGCAAACAGTGCTTTTGGAGAAGTACCAAAAGAAATTATTCAAGTTAAGCTTTATTTTGGATATATTCCTGATTAAGCCTGAGCACAATGAAAAAAACAGTGTGAAGGCACAATGCTGAATGGCATCTGTGCTTAGAGCTTCAGAGGACTGCTTACTGTCATAAAACTCTGTGTGTCACCAGCTGGGGGCCGGGGATTTAAAGATGTCAGGAGGACCTGGTCTCTCAGATGGGATAAAGATCAGAAGGAAAGCTGTCCAGGTGATGCCCAGGCCCCTGAACAAGCCTATCTGCACTCTCATTCAAATGATAATGAGTGTGTAAATCACATCTGTTCCCCCTCTGTGCCTGTATCCTTGTCACCTGAATAGCATCCCCACCAGGTATCAAATGAGCTCCAGGAAATAGGTTTCTTTTTTATCCAACTTCGCTCTGAAATGAGAAAATGAGCACCCTGGCCAGGAGGCCCTGCAAACCAAAAGGGATTGCAGGCTTTGGGCTCCTCGCCACCAAGGAGGCTTAATTGTGGTCGGCGACGCCAAGAGCCTAAAACAAACGCCGGCACGGAGCTGGATGCTGGAGTCCCTTTCGCAACAGCCACATAAAAGTAGGTTGATAATTAGTGGCCATTGACTTTAATGATGTAACGCGCTAATAATGGCATTGAAAATCACCCGTCATTGTCTGTAATACCAACCTCGATCCTACCTAGCCGAAACATCTCTCTGCACCCAGCCCAAGGAATGCGTGGATTTACAGCCATTTATCACTTAGCAATTAAAATATTTGTCAATGTTTCATTTTCTAAAACTGCAATGAAGACCCTTATTTAGACTTTCAAATGCAAGGAAAATTTGGATCTAAGAGTTTATTTCACCTCTGGGTTCATTTTGCCTTCTCTTCCATGATTTCTTTTTTTTTTTCCCTCCTCTTTCTTTCCCTTTTTTTTTTTTTTTTTTTTTTTTTTTTTTTTTTTTTTTTTTGATCAGAGGCATGAAAGACTGAGTAAGTGCGAATGCTTAGGTACCTGGGGTATGGAAAGGTGGTAATTAGCACAGCAGGATAATTGATGTGTAGATTGCAGCATGAACAAATGCTTTGACTTGTTTGTTCTTCTCACTCTTCCACATTCAATCTCTTCTCTCTCAATTATTTATTTATTTTTTAATCCAGCCTAGCTAATGAACACCTTCCTTGCTTAGTTAAGTTGATAAGAGACATATATCCATTTCAATAGAGGGGTTTATCTCCTCCATTGTATGAAATCAGGAAAGGACTTTTCCTTACACTTTCTCTTCTGCTCTGCTTTGCAATAAAAACTTCGAGGAAGTCAAGGAAGAGCACTCTAAAGGTGGAATTAGAGGACAGTAGGATTTAATTATCTGCAATTTTCTGAAGCACTTAGCTATGGGCATCAACCATACTTTTCCACTGCTGTTATTTAAGAAGTAATTGGAAAAAAAGAAAAATTGGAGCGAGCTCAGGTTTTTTGTGCAGCCATAGAATTATGAAGAATTATGTCCCGTAGGAGACATGGAATTGCCCGCGTATATGAAGTTATGCCCACGTGCAAAGCTTCAAAGGACCAAGGTCTTTTGCTATTTGGCATTTGGCATTTGGCAAGGCCTTGGTGTGCATCTGCAGCAGGTATTTTGTGGTGATGGGGAGATAAGAGGGTTCAACACTCTCTTACTTCTGTTTAAATTACGATGCAGGGAAAAATAATAGAAAGTCAGCGAGTATTTTTTTGTCGCCTTCGTGTAAAACAAACGCATCTTTGTTTTGCAAAACGACGACGCACAGACCATTCGTCCCTAACGATCCTTTGGGGTGCGTGGAGGGAAGAGACGCAAAAATGAGCCTAGAAATTCAGTCTAATATGCACGGGTGAGTGTTTTGCTCCCCGAATGGCACGCAGACTCGCTGTTATATTTTTAACTTAATGTGTGGCGTATTAGCCATTACGTCCTCGGAGTGGACGCATGTCATCATCCTGAATCAGAGATGAGCTCCACATGGCAGGGATCCCTGCGCCTGTGTGGGGCTCTGTGCTCAACCAGGATCCCTGTAAAATCTGTTCTGAGCCCAATCCTGCAATGCTCCCTCCGGTAAAACTGCCATTAGCTACAGGAGCTGATATTGGTAATTTACATTTTGCCAGCCATAGACTCAAGTTACAAACCGCTGCTTGTTCTGGGGACAGATTTAGACCTAATGATAAAATTATACTTTTTCGCAGGAACTGTTGCCCTTGGACATGCTTAGAAGTTTTATGGCAGTTCTGCATCTGCTTATCTAATTGCCAAACCAGCTTTTTGAAGCTCCTTTGCTGTGCTACCTGCAGAAAGTGTGCAAATGTCTTCCTTGCTCCTAACACGGGAGCCATTAGCTTTACTTTTGCAGGCTGAACTCACGTGATGATGGCTGATCCCAGTGTCTTGCTGTGGCTTCTCCTGCTGCCAGTTGGGTCCTTGCTCCACTGGAGATAATCCTGTTTAGCTGCTCTATGAGCCTGCCCCCTAACACAACAGGCTGATTGCAACTCTGGAGCACCTCAGAGCATTTCCCAGAGAAGCTGTGGCTGTCCCTGGATCCCTGGAAGTGTCCAAGGCCAGGTTGGACAGGGCTTGGAGCAGCCTTGGACAGTGGAAGGTGTCCCTGCCCATGGCAGGGGATTGGAATGAGATGGTGTTTAAGGTCCCTTCCAACCAAAACCATTCTGTGACTCTGTAATCTCCTGCTGGTTGTGCGGATAATGGAACTCATGGAAGAAGAGTTTCAGGGCAACTGAAGACAATTTTACGGGGGCTGTAGAAGGGAAAAGGCAGCAAGGCAAACCATCAGACAGAAAACCTGCTTGTCAGTGTCCTTTTTTCCCTTACACTGCCCTTGGTAGGTGAGTTTGAGAGCCATTGGGAGCTCATGGTCATTAGAGCACCATTATCCGTACATGGGATATTTGAAGAGGCCCTCACCCACTCCCAGGGTGACTTGTCCCACATGGGAGATGTTTCCTTGTCTCCTAGTTTATCCTTCTTTTGCCATGACTTTTAGGAAATGTGTAAGACTCCCAGGAGAGGAATCATGCAGGAGCGTGGATAAAACGCTTTCCAGCCAGGGAGTTTCATGGCCAGCCCTGCACCAAGCAAAGCCTTTCAGAAAGCTGAACACAGGCAGTATTCATGTCGAGGTGGGTCACCTTGCTGACTTGCAGCAGTTTATCTTTCTGCCAGGGAGCAGGCAAGGCCCTGCCACCGATGGAGGGTGGTCTTCATCTGCACCTACAGAGGTTTCTGACCCCAGAAAGCGGGAGGCAGGCTAGGGGAAGAAGTATCAGAGTTCCAGCAAGTTGCTTGCTAGCTTTCCAAGCCTGGAGAGCAAACTGAAGTGTATTATTAGCTCTTTTCTATTTGCTTCAAAAGCTGATGAAGAAGAAGTTGGAAACCGTACTATTCAACTGCCAAATAACTCGAAAAATTCCAATAGCGCCTGACGTACGAGCCAAGGAACCCACTGAAATGTACATTTGCATCCAAGCCATAACGCATTGAGCTATGATCTCATCCCGAAGTGAGCTTTTCCTTCTGTGTTTTTTTTTAATTTTATCTTATTTGGTTTTGATTCTTTGAGTAAAAAACACCCAAGGAACAGGAGGAAACAAATATTAAACCTCACATTAGGGGGTAGAACAGGGACCATCACTGTCAGTCCCCTCTCCACAGTGTTTGTGCTGTGTGGGAGGAATGGTTTTCTCCAGCTCCACCACAGGGGTGGTGAGCTGACACCTTCCACTGCCCTCCTATGTGAGCTGACAACTCTGAGCCAACACGTGTCCCCTCCCTGTCCCCATGGAAAGGAGAGGACAAAGTCAGGGGCCATGGTCCTCTCCAACCCCTTCCTCTGGTGGTGATCCCTGCCCAGCTGTCAGGGCTATCCCAGCAGCTCTGGGGAAATGCCACTTCCCAAAGCAGGAGCCAATCACTTTTGCAACATCCAAGCTAAATAAATGGTTTCCAGACTCCTGATCAAACCTCTCATTCATGTTTCAGTTCAGAAATTATGAACAGGACAGCTCAGCTTTATCTTAAAAGCATCTGGTTTTTGGGAAACACAAATACCCTGCTTAAAAAAAAAAAAGTTTTAAACATAAAAATGCTTGTGAGACTGGCAATTCTTATTAAAAGCTAGGACTTTTTTTTCACTGGGTAATTTTCCAGATTTCTCACAGCCCTGGAACACAGGAGAGAATTTGGGAAACAAGGGAAACATAGGTGGGAAAAATACACGAAAAGAAAACATGTAAAAGAAAACACATTTAAATTTGTTTCCACGTATGAGATCATATTTCTGGCACTTTGTAGAAGTCCTATGGAAGCTGTTATTTCCAATATAGGAATACTACAGTGACTAAATTGGTGTTAAATTTAAATCTATTCA